>NC_057386.1:68119375-68393033 GCF_019320065.1 Cervus canadensis
CTAAAGAATTTTATAGTAGTGTATTTTATTCCCAGAAATTAATAAAAATAAGTTACACAATTCCCAGAAAATACAGTTTAAAGTTGCCTCTACAGAAAAGGAAATACTCTATTAGCAATTGTTACCAAAGAAGAATTTATTGCCTTGAGTGAAAAATAAAACTGAAAGTTCAAAAAATTTTGGAATCCAGATTTTTCTTTTTCAGTCAAGAAGGATTAAGTATTTGTAACAGTACATTTGGAGAGCCCTATCAAATTAAAAAATATTAAATGTTTTTACCATTAGAAATTTTTCTTTTTATTATGCAAAGTTCTTAAATGATGCTATGATTGGAAAGGAAGATCAAATGTGGAAGAAATGTCTTCTTATAGATACAGAGAATTTTTTATTCCCATAAATGAATAGATTGTTTGATTTAGATTTTTTCAGAAGAGTGTGTTTCAGATGGACATGCAGCTCCCACTTGTCTGTAAGAAACTCCCCTTTTGAATCAGAGAAAACTTTATTGTCCTCAAGATGGTGTTTTTGCTTTTTTCTGGTTTGTCTTTTTATTTCTTCCTTGCAACTGAAGCTGCAAGTCAACATGTTCCTTTATTATGAGTTAATACACCCAGATTTTTATAAAAAGCAGATGTTCTGAGTTTTAAATTCAAATCATATTGTTAAGAAGCATCCTTTTACTTACTTTTTTCTTCCTTGTCCTCCCTCCACCCTTTATTCTATTTTCAATTCCTTTATTATTCACAGATCTTTCCTTAGATTTCTGCCCTTCAGAAGATTATGGTCTTCCAATGTTAAACCATTTAAATCTGTCCTAATGTAAATGCTTTTTTTCAGTGGTTAAGAAGGACATTGCTTCTGACATGACTGAGTCTAAATTTCCTCCCTCCTTCTTTTATGTAGCTTTTATTTTCTCACTGTCTGCATTTTTCCCCAAATGCCATTTTATGGTTTGCTTTCATAATAACATTGCCAATATTATAGTACCTAGTATTTATATGGTGTTTTACAACTTTATAATGTACTTTTATTTCTTTGGCTTATTTATTACATTTTGTTTCTAACAAATGTATTTGTCAAAACTTTTTTCATGTGGAAAATGAGTCATAAATGAGGCATATATTATTGTAGAGCATCAATTGCCAGAAATAGTTTTCTTTTAACTACTTTCAGAATTATATTAATTCTGGAGTTTAAGTCATTTCTAAAATATATTAATCCTGAATTTAAAGCTACAAAGCATTAACTGTGTTTTCATAATTTCGCATCCTAAAGTTACTTTAGATAACAGTATGATTTTATTTGTTTCTCTACAGACTATTAGAGGTATTATCAGCTTCAGTTTGAAAGAACTATGCCAAGATGTTATCATCCTAAAAGATAAGTATTTCTTGGGGAGTATATATGGCTATGCATATGTCATGGTCACACATTGGATCTCTTTTAAAGTGAGTGCTAACAGGAAGAATAAAACTGAAATCCAGAGGCAGGAAACTTAAGCCCAAAACCTGAGAACACCAGAAAACTCCTGACTACATGGAACTTTAAGCAATAAGTGACCGTCCAAAAGCCTCCATACCTACACTGAAACCAACCACCACCCAAGAGCCAGTAAGTTTTAGAGCAAGACATACCACGCAAATTCTCCAGCAACACAGAAACATAGCCCCGAATGTCAACATACAGACTGCCCAAGGTGACACCTAACACATAGACCCATCTCAAAACTCATTACTGGGCACTCCATTGCTCTCCAAAAAGAAGAAATCAAGTTCCACGCACCAGAACACTGACGCAAGCTTCCGTAACCGGGAAACCTTGACAAGCCAATCGTCTAACCCCACCCACTGGGTAAATCCTCCACAATAAAAAGGAACCACAGACTCAGAATACAGAAGTCCACTCCAACACAGCAATCCTAAACAAGATGAAAAAGGCAGAGAAATACCCAGCAGGTAAAGGAACATGAAAAAATGCCCACCAAGCCAAACAAAAGAGGAGGAGATAGGGAATCTACCTGAAAAAGAATTTAGAATAATGATAATAAAAATGATCCAAAATCTTGAAAACAAAATGGAGTTACAGATAAATAGCTTGGAAACAAAGATTGAAAAGATAAAAGAATTGTTTAATAAAGACCTAGAAGAAATAAAAAAGAGTCAATTAAATGAACAATGCAATGAATGAGATCAAAACACTTTGGAGGGACAGAGTAGAATAACGAGGCGAAATAGATAAGTGAGGTAGAAGATAAAATGGGTGGAAATTAAATCGAAGCAGAGAGGAAAAAAGAAAAAAGGATCAAAACGAAATGAGGAACCTCAGGACCTCTGGGAACTGTTGAAACGCCCCAACATTCGAATCATAAGGAGTCCAACAAAGAAGACAAAAGAAAGCCATGAGAAATACTCAGAGATATAGCTGAAGAACTCCCTAAAATGGGGAAGGAATAGGCCATCAAGTCCAAGAACCCAGAGAGTCGCCAAACAGGATAAACCAAGGCAAACACCCCAAGACACATATTAAATCAAATTAACAAAGATCAAACAAGAACAATATTAAAAGCAGCAAGGGAGAAACAACAAATAACACACAAAAGGATTCCCATAAGGATAACAGCTGACCTATCAATAGAAACCCTCCAGGCCAGAAGGGAATGGCAGGACGTCCTGAAAGTAATGAAAGAGAATAACCTACAACCTAGATTACTGTATCCAGCAAGGATCTCATTCAGATATGAAGGGGAACTCAAAAGCTTTACAGATAAGCAAAAGCTGAGAGAATTCAGCACCACCAAACCAGCTCTTCAACAAATGCTAAAGGATCTTCTCTAGACAGGAAATGCAGAAAGGTTGTATAAACGTGAACCCAAAACAACAAAGTAAATGGCAATGGGACCACACCTATCAATAATTACCTTAAATGTAAATGGGTTGAATGCCCCAACCAAAAGACAAAGACTGGCTGAATGGATACAAAAACAAGACCCCTATATATGCTGTCTACAAGAGACCCACCTCAAAACAAGGGACACATACAGACTGAAAGTGAAGGGCTGGAAAAAATATTTCATGCAAACGGAGACCAAAAGAAAGCAGGAGTCGCAATACTCATATCAGATAAAATAGACTTTCAAATAAAAGCTGTGAAAAGAGACAAAGAGGGACACTACATAATGATCAAAGGATCAATCCAAGAAGAAGATATAACAATTATAAATATATATGCACCCAACATAGGAGCACCGCAATATGTACGGCAAACACTAACGAGTATGAAAGAGGAAATTAATAGTACACAATAATAGTGGGAGACTTTAATACCCCACTCACCAACCTATGGATAGATCAATAAACAGAAAACTAACAAGGAAACACAAACTTTAAATTGCACAATGGACCAGCTAGCCTAATTGATATCTATAGACATTTCACCCAACAAGCAACTTCAGCCTTTTTCTCAAGTGCACAGGAATCTTCTCCAGAATAGATCACATCCTGGGCCATAAATCTAGTCTTGGAAAATTCAAAAAAATTGAAATCATTCCAGTCATCTTTTCTGACCACAGTGCAGTAAGATTAGATCTCAATTACAGGAAAAAATTGTTAAAAATTCAAACACCTGGAGGCTAAATAACACGCTTCTGAATAACCAACAAATCATAGAAGAAATCAAAAAAGAAATCAAAATATGTATAGAAATGAATGAAAAATGAAAACACAACAACCCAAAACCTATGGGACACTGTAAAAGCAGTGCTAAGGGGAAGGTTCATAGCATTACAGGCTTACATCAAGAAACAAGAAAAAGCCAAATAAATAACCTAACTCTAGACCTAAAGCAATTAGAGAAGGAAGAAATGAAGAACCCCAGGGTTAGCAGAAGGAAATAAATCTTAAAAATTAGGGCAGAAATAAATGCAAAAGAAACTAAAGAGACCATAGCAAAAATCAACAAAGCTAAAAGCTGGTTTTTTGAAAAAAATAAACAAAATTGACAAACCATTAGCAAGACTCATTAAGAAACAAAGAGAGAAAAACCAAATTAACAAAATTAGAAATGAAAATGGGGAGATCACAACAGACAACACTGAAATACAAAGGATCATAAGAGACTACTACCAGCAGCTCTATGCCAATAAAATGGAAAACTTGGATGAAATGGACAAATTCTTTAGAAAAGTATAACTTTCCAAAACTGAACCAGAAAGAATATAGAAGATCTTAACAGACCCATCACAGGGCAAGGAATCGAAACTGTATCAAAAATCTTCCAGCAAATAAGCCCAGACAGATGCGCTTCAAGTGAATTTTTACAAAAATTTAGAGAAGACTACACTATCCTTATCAAACTCTTCCAGAAATATTGCAGAAGAAGGTAAAACTTCCAAACTCATTCTATGAGGCGCACCATCACCCTAATCCAAAACTGCAAAAGATGCCAACAAAAAAAAGAAAACTACAGCGAACATAGATGCAAAAATCCTTAACAAAATTCTAGCAAACAGAATCCAACAACATATTAAAAAAATCATACACCATGACCAAGTGGGCTTTATCCCAGGAATGCAAGGATTCTTTAATATCCGCAAATCAATCAATGTAATACACCACATTAACAAATTGAAAGATAAAAACCATATGATTATCTCAATAGATGCAGAGAAAGCCTTTGACAAAATTCAACACTCATTTATGATTAAAACTCTCCAAAAAGCAGGAATAGAAGGAACATACCTCAACATAATAAAAGCTATATATGACAAACACACAGCAAGCATCACCCTCAATGGTGAAAAATTGAAAGCATTTCCCCTGAAATCAGGAACAAGACAAGGGTGCCCACTCTCACCACTACTATTCAACATAGTGTTGGAAGTTTTGGCCACAGCAATCAGAGCAGAAAAAGAAGTAAAAGGAATCCAGATAGGAAAAGAAGAAGTGAAACTCTCACTGTTTGCAGATGACATGATCCTCTACATAGAAAACCCTAAAGACTCTACCAGAAAATTACTAGAGCTAATCAATGAATATAGTAAAGTTGCAGGATATAAAATTAACACACAGAAATCCCTTGCATTCCTATATACTAACAATGAAAAAACAGAAAGAGAAATTAAGGAAACAATACCATTCACCATTGCAACAAAAAGAATAAAATACTTAGGAGTATATCTACCTAAAGAAACAAAAGACCTATACATAGAAAACTATAAAACACTGATGAAAGAAATCAAAGAGGACACAAACAGATGGAGAAACATACCGTGTTCATGGATTGGAAGAATCAATATTGTCAAAATGGCTATTCTACCAAAGCAATCTATACATTCAATGCAATCCCTATCAAGCTACCAACGGTATTTTTCACAGAATAGACCAAAGAATTTCACAATTTGTATGGAAATACAAAAAACCTCGAATAGCCAAAGTAATCTTGAGAAAGAAGAATGGAACTGGAGGAATCAACCTGCCTGACTTCAGACTCTACTACAAAGCCACAGTCATCAAGACAGTATGGTACTGGCACAAAGACAGAAATATAGATCAATGGAACAGAATAGAAAGCCCAGAGATAAATCCACGAACCTATGGACACCTTATCTTTGACAAAGGAGGCAAGGATATACAATGGAAAAAAGACAACCTCTTTAACAAGTGGTGCTGGGAAAACTGGTCAACCACTTGTAAAAGAATGAAACTAGAACACTTTCTAACACCATACACAAAAATAAACTCAAAATGGATTAAAGATCTAAATGTAAGACCAGAAACTATAAAACTCCTAGAGGAGAACATAGGCAAAACACTCTCCGACATGAATCACAGCAGGATCCTCTATGACCCACCTCCCAGAATATTGGAAATAAAAGCAAAACTAACAAATGGGACCCTATGAAATTAAAAGCTTTTGCACAACAAAGGAAACTATAAGCAGGTGAAAAGACAGCCTTCAGAATGGGAGAAAATAATAGCAAATGAAGCAACAGACAAAGGATTGATCTCAAAAATATACAAGCAACTCCTGCAGCTCAATTCCAGAAAAATAAATGACCCAATCAAAAAATGGGCCAAAGAACTAAACAGACATTTCTCCAAAGAAGACATACAGATGGCTAACAAACACATGAAAAGATGCTCAACATCACTCATTATCAGAGAAATGCAAATCAAAACCACAATGAGGTACCATTACACACCAGTCAGGATGGCTGCTATCCAAAAGTCTACAAGCAATAAATGCTGGAGAGGGTGTGGAGAAAAGGAACCCTCTTACACTGTTGGTGGGAATGCAAACTAGTACAGCCACTATGGAGAACAGTGTGGAGATTCCTTAAAAAACTGGAAATAGAACTGCCATATGACCCAGCAATCCCACTTCTGGGCATACACACTGAGGAAACCAGATCTGAAAGAGACACGTGCACCCCAATGTTCATCGCAGCACTGTTTATAATAGCCAGGACATGGAAGCAACCTAGATGCCATCAGCAGATGAATGGATAAGGAAGCTGTGGTACATATACACCATGGAATATTACTCAGCCGTTAAAAAGAATTCATTTGAATCAGTCCTAATGAGATGGATGAAACTGGAGCCCATTATACAGAGTGAAGTAAGCCAGAAAGATAAAGAACATTACAGCATACTAACACATATATATGGAATTTAGAAAGATGGTAACGATAACCCTATATGCAAAATAGAAAAAGAGACACAGAAATAAGGAACAGACTTTTGAACTCTGTGGGAGAAGGTGAGGGTGGGATATTTCAAAAGAACAGCATGTATACTATATATGGTGAAACAGATCACCAGCCCAGGTGTGATGCATGAGACAAGTGCTCCGGCCTGGTGCACTGGGAAGACCCAGAAGAATCGGGTGGAGAGATAGGTGGGACGGGGGATCGGTATGGGGAATACGTGTAAATCTATGGCTGATTCATATCAATGTATGACAAAACCCACTGAAAGAAAAAAAAAAAAAGAATACACAGAAGAATTGTACAAAAAAGATCTTCACGACCCAGATAATCACAATGGTATGATCACTCACCTAGAGCCAGACATCCTGGAATGTGAAGTCAAGTGGGCCTTAGGAAGCATCACTACGAACAAAGCTAGTGGAGGTGATGGAATTCCAGTTGAGCTATTTCAAATCCTGAAAGAAGATGCTGTGAAAGTGCTGCACTCAATATGCCAGCATATTTGGAAAACTCAGCAGTGGCCACAGGACTGGAAAAGGTCAGTTTTCATTCCAATCCCAAAGAAAGGCAATGCCAAAGAACGCTCAAACTACCACACAATTGCACTCATCTCACACGCTAGCAAAGTAATGCTCAAAATTCTCCAAGCCAGGCTTTAGCAATATGTGAACCGAGAACTTCCAGATGTTCAAGCTGGTTTTAGAAAAGGCAGAGGAACCAGAGATCAAATTGCCAACATCTGCTGGATCATCGAAAAAGCAGGAGAGTTCCAGAAAATCATCTATTTCTGCTTTATTGACTATGCCAAAGCCTTTGACTGTGTAGATCACAATAAACTGTGGGAAATTCTGAAAGAGATGGGCACACCAGACCACCTGACCTGCCTCTTGAGAAACCTGTATGCAGGTCAGGAAGCAACAGTTAGAACTGGACATGGAACAAAAGACTGGTTCCAAATAGGAAAAGGAGTACATCAAGGCTATATATTGTCACCCTGCTTATTTAACTTATATGCAGAGTACATCATGAGAAACGCTGGGCTGGAGGAAGCACAAGCTGGAATCAAGATTGCCAGGAGAAATATCAATAACCTCAGAGATGCAGATGACACCACCCTTATGACAGAAAGTGAAGAGGAACTAAAGAGCCTCTTGATGGAAGTGAAAGAGGAGAGTGAAAAAGTTGGCTTAAAGCTCAACATTCAGAAAACTAAGATCATGGCATCGGGTCCCATCACTTCAAGGGAAATAGATGGGGAAACAGTGGAAACAGTGTCAGACTTTATTTTGGGGGGCTCCAAAATCACTGCAGATGGTGACTGCAGCCATGAAATTAAAAGACGCTTACTGCTTGGAAGGAAAGTTATGACCAACCTAGATAGCATATTAAAAAGCAGAGACATTACTTTGCCAACAAAGTTCTATGGTTTTTCCAGTGGTCATGTATGGATGTGAGAGTTGGACTATAAAGAAAGCTGAGAGCCAAAGAATTGATGCTTTTGAACTGTGGTGTTTGAGGAGACTCTTGAGGGTCCCTTGGACTGCAAGGAGATCCAACCTGTCCATCCTAAAGGAGATCAGTCCTGGGTGTTCATTGGAAGGACTGATGCTGAAGCTCAAACTCCAATACTTTGGCCACCTCATGGGATGAGTTGACTCATTGGAAAAGACCCTGATGCTGGGAGGGATTGGGGGAAGGAGGAGAAGGGGATGACAGAGGATGAGATGGCTGGATGGCATCACCGACTCGATGGACATGAGTTTGAGTAAACTCCGGGAGTTGATGATGGACAGGGAGGCCTGGTGTGCTGCGACTCATGGGGTCACAAAGAGTCAGACATACTGAGCGACTAAACTGAACTGACTGAATAGCAATAATGTCAGAAAGCGTCATTTATGACGCAGAAAGCGTCATTTTGGAGACTGTTTTTATTTGACATGGAAATTTTTATGGTTGTTTCACACTAAAGTATAACTAAGATACAAAATCAATGAAAGAAACTGCTGACCACAAAGATGAAAAAGATTCAATTTTGCCTCCGTTTTATATCTTCACACTCTAGAAAGTGAAAGTGAAGTCACTCAGTCATGTCCAACTCTTTGCCACCCCATGGACTGTAGCCTATCATGCTCCTCCATCCGTGGGATTTTCCAGGCAAGATTACTGGAGTGGGTTGCCATTCCACACTCTAGAAATAGTGCACTATTATCTTTAAATTCTTTTTTCCCATAAAAGACTTCCAATAAGTGGTTAAGACTTTGCTTTCCGGTGCAGGGCATGCAAGTTCCATCCCTGGTCAGGGGGCGTAGATCCCACATGCTTCACAGTTAAAAAAACCGAAATGCAAAATAGAACCAGGATTGTAACAAATTCAGTAAAGACTTTAAAAATGGTACATCAAAAAAACTTTTCCTTAAATCTTCCAATGTCTGTATCAAATAATTCTATATGGAACATTTGTCTTTTCCTGGTGTGACAGTGTAATAGTGACAGAAAACATAGGCTTCTCTAAGATCCTGAGATACAGTCCTCAAGGTACAAATGAAGATGTTCACGAAAGAAATATAGTAGATTGTGAAAGCCACTTTGTTAAAAACAAATATTTACCTGAGCACTTATGTTAAGATCAGTGTATGAGTTTAGATAATTGCCAATCCTCCCACCTCAGTGAATACATTAATAAGTAACAATATTTTGCATTTAATATACATGCAGCCAATATATAGTTCCCCAAAATATAATTCTATACCAATTTTATTGACAGGAAAATAAAATGAGAACATATTGGAAGGCGTGTGGTCCACTTATGAAGGTTATCAATCAGAAGTCAGTATTGCAGTATTTTACTGCTCTAAATTTGCAATAAGGCCATTGGCCCAAATGCTGATTATAGCTTATTTTCCATAAATATGCATATTAAATATGATACATACTTCAGAGCATGTAAACTAAGATATATCAGCATCTCCTTTTTTAGCTGCATCCAAACTCAGAATTAAGGACATGGTAATGACAATGCATATTTCATGCCAATCAGTTTAAGCAGAGTCCTGCGAAAGTATTCAAAAACTCTTTCTATAAATTAGATGGCCCCTTGACTCAATGACCAAGAAAATCATAACTGAAAAATGAGAAAATCTTATATTTTTCCATTAAATCTCAGAAGTAATATGAGAATGGCTAGTCAATTATTCTCAGAATGGCTACTCATGAAGAAATTACTGGATACACATAAGAACTTATTCAGAACGACTCTCCATTAAGAGCAGAAAACCAAGAACAATGGCAATTCCAGTGACTCTGTATTGTCAAAAGGAAAATAAACAAAAATTAGATTCTATGATTTCCTCTAGGGAAGCCCTAATTTTCTCTAGGACGACCTTGATTTTGTGTGTGTGTGTGTGTGTGTGTATGTATATGTGTATGTGTGTGTATGTGTGCACACACAGTCACTTAGTCATCCAATTCTTTGCAACCCCACGGACAGTATCCCGCCAAGCTGCTTTGTCCTTGGGATTTCCCGGGCAAGAATACTGGAGTGGGTTGACCTTTCCTTCTCCAGGGGATCTTCTCAACCCAGGAATTTAACCCAAGTGTCTTGTGTCTCCTGTATTGGCAGATGTATTTTTTACCACTGTGCCACCTGGGAAGCCATATATATATATATATATGTATATATATATGTATGTATGTATGTGTATATATATATATGATTTAGCCTTGTGTATATATATATATATATATATAATTTAGCCTTATATATTATTTATATATATATATATAATTTAGCCTTATATATTATTTATATATATATATATATATTTTATATATATATAAGCTTCCCAGGTGGCACTAGTGGTAAAGAACCTGCCTACTAATACAGGAGATGCAAGAGACTTGGGTTTGATCACTGGGTTGGGAAGATCCCCTGGAGAAGGGCATAGCAACCCATTCCAGTATTCTTGCCTAGGGAATCCCATGGACAGAGCAGCCTGGTGATCTAGAGTCCACAGTGTTGCACAGTCAGATACAACTAAAGTGAATTAGCATGGCATGGCACACACACACACACACACATATCATTTTATATATATATATTATTTATATATATAATTTAGCCATTATATATATAATTTAGGCTTTCCATGAAATATCTATCTCTATATACATATAAATATATATATTATAATATATGGGCTTCCCAGGTAGCTCAGCTGGTAAAGAATCTGCTTGCAATGTAGGAGACCCCAGTTCGAATCCTGGGTTGGGATGATCCCCTGGAGAAGGGATAGGCTACCCACTCCAGTATTCTTGGGCTTTCCCTGGTGGCTCAGATGAAAAAGAATCTGCCTGCAATATAGGAGACCTGGGTTTGATCCCTTTGTTGGGAAGATCCCCTGGAGGAGTGCATGGCAATCCATTCCAGAATTCTTACCTGGAGAATCCCATGGACAGAGGAGCCTGGTGGGCTACAGTCCATGGGGTCACAAAGAGGTGGACACAACTGAGCAACTAAGCACATTACAATATATACATATAAATATATACATATTTATTTATAGATTTCCCTGAGGTAGATACATAGATAATTTCAGGTAAAGCCTAAGGCTTAACCAAACGTCTGCAGATAGAATCCACAGAGATAGTACAGTTAACTAGAGATGCAGAGAAGGTGAACAAGGAAGGACCCAGAAAGACAAGCTGAAGTAGCAAAGACTTACTGGTAAATACCACCTTTAATGAACCCCTCATTACTTCCAAGCAGTTCCACTCAGTACTGCCATTTCTAATCTATCTCCAAGGAAATGAGTGAGGATCCTGTTACGAGTCCTATCTCTCTTGCAGGTACCCTCTAAAAGCAGCGTAGGCCCAGGTTTTGGTCAATCCTCTATTTTGGACTGGTGGGTGAGTCAGTGGGAGCCCAATCAGGAGACAGAAACCACACTCACCAAACTGAACAGAAAACTTTAACATACAGAATTATTAAATAGACAAAAGAATAATAATACTAGAAGAGGTAAAGAGAATCCTAAAGATTACTGAAAGAGCAGATAAAGGGACCAGATGCTACGTCTAGGAATGAGAGACAATTCACAAGAAAGAAATAAACTAAGAAGTCCCTATCCATCTCCCCTTAAGGCTGAGATGTAGACTGTTGGAGAGGGTGTGGCTGCAAGCCACTGGATAGCACTGAAGAGCATGGAGGTAGCACAGGCTGAGACTGTCAAGCAGAAAACAGCCTGTTGGGCTGCCAGAGAAACTTACTGGGGTGGGCAGTGACATGGGTAAACACTGGTGGGTCTCCCAGGCTGCCCTGTCAAGGAAGATGCCCACCGGACCGCTGGTACTCACTGAAAAGCCATTTGCTGGGGTGTCTGCAAAACTCACTGAGGAGGTGCTGGAAAAAGTGCCAGAAAAACTTGCTGGAGAATGTGTATCACTTGGTTTCTTGCATGAAGGTAACTGTTGGCCACTGCACTAAAGAAGCAAGAAGAAAAGCAAGAGAACCAGGTTGCACATAGAGTTCCTCTACCATCCTCGACTGAAAAAGCTTAATATGAAGCAAGTTGGCAAAAGAGAAATTTGTATAGGATCCAGATTCAGTATCAAAAAACACTACAGGGCTTCCCTGGTGGGTCGGTGGTAAAGAACCCAGCTGCCAGTGCAGGCGGCATGGGTTGGATCCCTGATCCAGGAAGATCCCACATGCCATAAAGCAACTAAGCCTGTGTGCCACAATCATTGACCTGAGCTTCAACTACTGAACCCACATGCCACAATTAGAGAAAGCCCACGTGCAGCGAGGAAGATGCAGCACAGCCAAAAATAAGTACATAAAATAAGTGAAATTGTAAAAAAGAAACAGCTTTACATACTAGCTACCTACCAGAAATATTAAAAAATAAAATAAAATAAAACAGTACACAGAAGAGTGGGTTTGGATTAAGAAAGCAACAAATTGATGATTAATATATGGGGATAATGAATCTGGGAAACTAAATTCTAAGTCTGGTCGTCTGAATCATATGTTCCCTAATCTTCAAGTTACTAGAGTTATCTTCATTGGTGATAGGAAATCAGGATGGCCCAAATTCATGAAATTAAAAGACTAGGGGTTGAGACTAAGAAAACAGTGTAGGGGAAAAAACAGCAAAAATCTTGAAACAATAGGGACACTAGTTGTTATCCATGACTTTGATGACACAGAAATTACCCTGGAAGAAAACAAGATACTCACAGATTGGAGATACTAGGTCTCAAGGCGAGAACCAGAGTCAGCACTTGCAGGAACCTGGGAGGCAGTATTTGTGCCCTAAATAAGTTTATTGCCTTACATTACACTCAACCTTGTCAAATCTAAAATTAGATGGCTCCCAACTTTCACACTGTCTCCCAGCACCTAACACATGTGTATGTGTATGTATGTGTGTGTATGTGTATATGCATTTTACTAGTTACCTTAATTGCTAAAAAATGACCTATGAATTGAAATCCAAAGAGTATAAATATTTGAAAGTATGTGTATGTCCCAGTTCTAAATTTCAATAATATTAAAATAGATGACAAAACAGCAGTTTTAAAAGAAACTGGATATTAGGTGTCAAAATAAGAAAAGCATATTAGCCCTGCTGGTACTGCATTCAAGTATTAAACTAATTTATTGGTAAGGAGTGTTAACCAATAATATTGTACTCTTAAGGACTGCTGGAAATGAGGAGAGCCACTGATAAAAGACTGATAGACTTTTAAAGTTTCCTACTGCCAATTCATAGATTCTGAATTTCATGGATTACCAAGTGTATTATAAGTTGATAATGGATAACAGCCTTATCTACGGAATCAGTCTAGGCTTAATTTCATATCCCACAAGCAAGGAAACTTCAAAGTGGACAGACATGGAATGTCAGTGCTCATCTGAGCTATCCTTACAGGCTTATTGACCCAAATTCCCCCTACCCTCTCCAGCCCAGGCTTGTCTTCTGGAATATTATTCTAGAGCTAGAGCCTTTGGAGCATTGTGATAGCACTAATAACTCAGAACTGAGGGGAAGAACTGCTGGAAGGAAGTGGGCCGGCCATGGCTCTTGAGTTAGCACAAATGCCTGTGAGCAGCTTGAAGAATTTCCCAAAAGGTGGAAATGTATCCAGGAAATATTAGGAGATCTGAGAAAAAGATGGCGCTGACCATGGAGCAGAAACAGGAGACATTCTTTAGGGCAGGGCTTCAAAATGGCTAAGGTCAAAAGAAGGGGATCATGTCAGGAGGCAGACTCTGATGAAGTACACCTGGGGTACAGCCAGAGCCTGAATTTCTAACCAAGTCCCAGGTAATGATCCTGCTACTCCTTTATAGACCACATTTTGAAGAGCAAGTCTGTTGAGGGCACCTGTTCTCAACCAGAGATGATACTGACTCCCCAGGGACATTTGGTAAGGTCTGGAGACATTTTTGGTCATCAAAATGACCAAAAGTGCTATCGATAGAAAAGCACTATTGGCATCCAGTGGATAGAATCAAAGATGCTGCTAACCATCCTACAATGCACAGGACAAGCCCACAACAAAGGACTGTCTGGCCCAAAATGTCAATGTTGCCAACATTGAGAAACCCTGCTAGAGAGAACCTTCTCTGAAGAGTTTAACTTCTGAGTACTTTTCCTCTAGAAAATGGGTAGGGATGTGGTAAATGTTGGGCTTCCCTGATAGTTCAGCTGGTAAAGAATCTCCCTGCAATGCAGGAGACCCTGGTTCAATTCCTGGGTTGGGAAGATCCCCTGGAGAAAGTAATGGCAACTCAGTCCAGAATTCTCACCTGGAAAATCTCATGGACAGAGGAACCTGTGACCCCCTGGAGTTGCAAAGAGTCAGACATGACTAAGCAACTAAACACGAGCACAAGTGGTAAATATTGGGTTTAAAGAATTGCATATACACTGCCGTGTTATTTCCCTTCCCTAGCTTTTCAGTAAACATACATTCCCACACAACTTCTTCTGGGCTTCCCTGGTGGCTCAGATGGCAAAGAACCTTCCTGCAATGTGGGAGACATGGGTTCAATCCCTGAGTCGGGAGGATCACCTGGAGAAGGGAATGGCAACACACGCCAGTATTCTTGCCTGGGAAATCCCATGGACAGAGGAGCCTGAACAGGCTACAGTATATGGGGTTGCAAAGAGTCAGACATGACAGAGTGACTCTCACACACACACACACACACACACACACACACACACACACACACACACACGAGTTCAGCAGAAAAAAGGGACAATAAAGGAGGCAAGGACACTTCACAGGTAAAGACATCAGCTCAGAGAAACTAACAAAATAAAACTGCTGGCAGTCACAATGAGCAGTGGAGAAAGAAGGACAGATGGGAGGCCATGAGTTCCCAGCAAAGTGAGAAGTGCCACCAGCAGAAGGGAAGTGTCAGGTCAGAGCATGTGATTCAAAGGGCAGTGCAGGAATTCTGTTTGAAAACCTCCCATTTGTACCAACAGGGCGCACTAAGAAATATCTCCCTTTACCTAGATATGTATGATTTGGAATGCCAGTGTGAAACACTAATGAGCCAGACTGTTCGTCAGTCAATACCAAGTGGTTTGTTAAGGCCAGTACCCATGACTCATGGTGTGCCAGGTTAAATAATTTAAAGATGTGCACACACATACGTGTGGATATTTGGTAGTTTGATGAGACTGGTGAGAGGCTTCCTAGAAATGGAAAGGGAGGTTGATAAGAGTGGAGCTCTCTGGTGTTTCAGAAGGCCCCAGATCATGGAAGTCATTCGTGTCTAAGGACATTTAGTCTTAGGGTTCTATGTAGGGAAGACATGACTTAAGATGGGTCAAGGATGTATCAGCAAAAATTGTGCAGCAAACTTCACAGGAAAGTCAGAGGAGAGTGAGAAGCTTGTAACAAGAACATTCTTAGAAAGGAAATCCCCATCATATTCCACGAGAGAGGGTTTCTCACTTTGCAAATAGTCCAGTTAATAAATTATGGGGACTTCCCTGGTGGTCCAGTGGTTTTAAGAATCTGCCTGCCAATGCAGCAGACATGGATTTGATTCGGGAAGATCCCACATTCTGTGGCGCTACGAAGCCCATGTGCCACAACTACTGACCGTGTGTGTTACAACGACTGAGGCTGTGAGACAAAACTCCTGAAATCCCCTCCCCTAGAGCCTACACTCCTCAACAAGAGACGCTACCACTAGGAGAAACCTGCCCACCACAGCTAGAGAGTGGTCCCCGCTCCCACAACTAGAGAAAACCCAGGAGTGGCAGTGCAGAGCCAGCACAGCCAAAACTAAATAAACAAATTATGAACACCTTAAACATCTCCTTCAGAAACAGGCCATGTAGCATTAAGTGCAACTTATTTTCCTGTGATCCCAAACTAAATGATCAATAGATAACCTTTGGTCTCCTTCAAGACAAGCAAGAGTGGATCGCTTTTCAAATCTCATCTTGGAGAACCAAACAGGAAGCCCAATAAATGTGAAATATTTTCATACGATATATGAAAATGTGCCTCATACTTCACAGAGGATATAAATTGGAAAAGCAATTTTCAATAGGCAGTTTAAGTCATAATTAATAAGGAGTGAAATTCTGTGTAAAGGAAGAACCACCAGCTCTTGAACTTGGTGGCTATAATGCCCACCCTGATGGAACTTAAAAGACGCAGGCCAAAGATGGGATAGCCCCAGTTCTTCAAAGGTCGTGTCTGGGCTGAGAAAATCCACCCGAGGACATTAGTCACTGCCCATCCAGCCTGTACTCCCTGACAATACCAGACCCACATAATTGCCAATACCTTATCCATTTAAATGTTCTGATTTACTTGGTCCTCCCTTGTCTCAAATTTGCCCGTTTGACCTTGGCTGCCTCTTGTTCCTGATTTACAGACAATCTACCTCTTGTCACATTTCCTTGACTTCTTTAACCAGTTCTGGATGATTCCAGTCTGCCCACCACAGCAGAATCACATCCATAGGACTGAGGAGAAGAAGCTTCTGAAAGAAAGTAGTTGTGTAGGAACTTGAAGTAATCCATACTTCTCTTATTCCTTTCTTATGTCACAAATGATATCTATCTTGTCTACCTTCCTTACACTTACCCAATTCACAGTATTCACAAAGGTGAGAGGGGAAACAATATGTATGAAATAAAGTGTGAGGATTGTCCCCTAAACTTCTGCAACTGCCAATTTATCTGTCTAAAATACGTTCTATTCAACTCCACTTCCCTCCATATGATACTTTAGACTTTGATGTCAAAGACTAGATATGGTGTTCAGTAGGTAGCTCACCTTTCTAGCCTCATCTATAAACTGAGACTAATAGTCCCTGCCTCACAGAGCTGCTAAGAAGATAACAATAGAGGTTGATTTAGTCCCTAAGTCATGTCCGACTCTTCGCGACCCCATGGACTGTAGCCCACCAGGCTCTTCTGTCCATGGGATTTCTCAGGCAAGAATACTGGAGTGGGTTGCCATTTCCTCATCCAGAAGATCTTCCCAACCCAGGGATCCAAACCGAGTTTCCTGCATTACAGGCTGTCTCCTTCACTGCAGGTGGATTCTTTACTGACTGAGCCACCAGAAATGAATGAATGAAACAATGCTTGGCATTGTTTAGAAAATTTAGGAAGCATTACAGAAATGAACGAGTGAGAGAATGGACAAGTAAATTGGCTGTGCTTGACAGAAACTGCCACTGAGTCTTTAGCCATATTATTACCAATAAAAACGATGGCCAACTATGTGTCAAGCACTGTTCTGGATCCTTTCATTCTCACAGAAATACCCAAAACACATCTTTAACACCTTTTTACAGGCAGTGATACATTTATGCCTGTGCTAGGCCTCTCCTAGGGCTTACGATCAGCCTATTGGTTAGAGCACAGATGCTCTGCTGCATCTCTGTGCCCTTTCATGCAGAGCTGCTTAAACAGTAAGTCATAACCAATTTAATATGTAAAAGAAAGAAAGAGAAAGAGGAAGGAAGGAACAGAATAGAATGGGAAAATTAGAGAGCAATGCCCATACCTAGGGTCATTATTGTTTCATAAAATCGTGTGTATGTGTGTGTTTGCGTGTGCGTATAATGCATTTTCAATGTAAAATGTGTTAAGAGTTGGTCACAGTCAGAAAAGCTGAAAGTCTTTGCCTTGACAAGTTGCACAAGATCCACATTAGCCTGCCTGAGGTACCTGTGGCCATGCTCTTCATACAAGCAGTGCTCAAATTGTCTAACAAGTAGCCTTAGGTGCTTAAAACACGATTCAATGGAGGAAACTTGTACCATTTTCCCACATATTGCCTAAGTTCCAACATCCTGGTAGTCACTTTTAAAAGTTGTGTTGCTGACCAGATCAAAAAGACACACGGCCACCCTCTAGAAAGTGTGCTAATAGGTCAACCATGTCTGACTCTTTGCAACCTCATGTAGCCCACCAGGCTCCTCTGTCCATTGAATTTTCCAGGCAAGAATACTGGAGTGGGGAGCCATTCCCTTCTCCAGGGACCCTCTAGAAGCCCACTGATGGCCATGAACTTTTTGGAGGCGAGCAGAGTGCCATAGCAGAAGAGCAGTGGCCCCTCTTCTTGGCCTGTGTTTCCCATCCCAAGCCGGCTGGGCTCACTCTTGATTTATGTTGCGCATGAACATGCATATGTCTTCCACAGATTATGTGTTCCATATCAAGAGATGCAGGGAGGAAAAAGGCCATATATTTTTATGTGCTGTAGCTTTCACATGAGGCACATTTGTCAGAGACACAGGTTCCGTCCATAACTCATTGTGAGACCAGAACATGTTTGTTGTCATTGCTGCCACTGTTATATTCTGTAGCAAATTTCCCCAAATGGTACCCCTGTTCTATTTCCTGGCATCAGTGTCTGGGAAGAGAAAGTCAGGTCGTCTCTCTCTCATCCTAATTGGCTTTTGTAGACCTGTTTAGATCTATGTCAGGGCTGCTATTTTCAAGCATTGCCTTTTCCCTCCCAAGGTTTTTATAGTATGTTATTTACCCACAGTAACCAAGGGTGATGATTATTTTCAATTCCAGGACTCATCACTCCTGCTCCTCCATGTTTTAACCATTACTTTTGATTCTTTCTATACCCTGCAGCATCTTATGAAAAATAAAATATAATGAAACATTCAAACCGTTGACATTCCCCTTATGGGTTTTCAGAGAAGCAGCAGTGTATTCTGCCTTTAGCTTTCATTTCATTGGTTACCCTGGCATTTGTACGACACTCTGGGAACAGCTAAGCAGATCCACCTGAAACCTATTTTCATCCTTGTTGTCATCGGCACCACCATCATCATCACTCTCCTCCCGCTTCCATGGTGGATTAGACAAAAGCCAGAGTGGCTGCACTAACAGCCATTCATTCTGAAGCCTGTCTCCACTCCTGAAACGGTCCTGTTGCAGGTCAGCCGGAGAGGGAGAGGGAGAGACAGAGAGAGGACGTGAAAAGCCAGGAGGTGCGCAGTAGCCCAGGGAGTGGAATTCACTCCAGGGACATGTTATGTGTTTATGTCTCTCTCTGAATTCCCTGCTATGACTTATATTAATAGAATTTGCCCACAAATGAATAATTTCATAGCAAAATTAGAGTGAATGCACATGATATTCAGCAAATTAAAAACAACTAGTACAAAAATTAAAATGGAAATTTCCTCAGTTAGTGTCCTTTCTATGACTGCATAAGCTGGTGCTTGGGGACATTTGTCCTCCCTCTGAGAGTTAAGCCCAGGTCCTGCTCAAACCATAGATGCCTAGGAAGTCAGGCAGGTCCTTTGTAAAGGTCATTTCTCAGAGGCAGGATGGTGTATACAGCAGGGGTCCCTAACCTCCAGG
Organism: Cervus canadensis; assembly: GCF_019320065.1. NCBI lineage: Eukaryota > Metazoa > Chordata > Mammalia > Artiodactyla > Cervidae > Cervus > Cervus canadensis. Next base: position 68,138,961 of record NC_057386.1, read on the forward strand.
ATCTTATGCCTGATGATCTGAGGTGGAGCTGATGTAATAATAATAAATATAATGTGCACAATAAATGTAATGCACTTGAATCATCCCCAAACCATCCTATCTCCAGGTTGGTCTGTGGAAAAACCGTTTTCTACGAAATGAGTGCCAAAAACTTTGAGGACTGTTGATCTAGAGAAGAGAAGAAATATCAGGAATCAGATAATTCCGAAGTTCAAGATTATTTCTGCCACTAAATTGTTGTTTCATCTTGAGGATCTTCAGTTCTCCTGCATGACAAGAAAGAATGGACTTTTCCACTAAAATGCTTGGATCGTGGCTATCATCCTCTAGTCGCCTGGTCCCAGGCCTTGCCCCTGGCTTTCAGCCACCAAGCAAATGTTTGCAGAGCCCAAGCCGGGTGTGCACCACTGCGCTTGTTCCATGGCTCCCCGTTACTTTCTTAGAAAAGAAAGCCTTACTTGACTTGCTGCATTCCTGGCCGCTCTGTGGGTGGCAGGGATTTCCTAGCAGACCCCAAGTATGTTTCAACATTTCATGTGGCCCATCCAGGTGACCTCCCAGCAGCTTCTCCTCCAGGGTGGCTTGAGGTTGCCGTGAAGGACTCTGCAGACTGTGTGATTTTCCTTCAGGACTGGCCGTTTATGTCCTTTAAGACAGGACAGGGTCTTAATGCTCACCCTTGTCCTTCAAAGCATTTGAACTCTCATCATAGAGTGCCTTGTTACCGGAGAGAGTTCACGACTTGACAGTTCAAGCCAGTTTGTTCTTCCTCACTTTTTTCCCTCCATCCCCAGCCAGAGTTGACTGGTCACACAGTCTTTCTCTAGGAGTTTTCACCCAAACATCTTAAGATTCAGAAACAGTCAGTAGCCTTTTTTACTGACCAGGCTGCTGCCAAATCAGTGAGAAAGATTAAGGCCAGAGCTAGAGAGAGAGAGTGGAAAAAGAGTGAGCAAGAGAACAGAGCAAGTCAGAGATGGGGACAGGCGGGGGTGGGGGGGGGGAGGAAAAAAGAGAGAGAGACAGAGAGAGAGAGAAGAGTGGTCTGCCCTACTTGAGTTTCAGTGTTCATCCATGCCACTGCTCATACACAACAGTTCAAGCATTCTTTCAAGAAATTTTTCTTTTACCTAAGAAGGTACTATTTGGGTATATTTCTTGCAACTATGGGTTGGTCAAAAATTTCATGCAGGTTTTTCCACATGCTGTTATAGAAAACCTGAATCAAATTTTTGCCCAGGCCAATAAAAGAATCCTAAACAAAATACAGTCCAGAAGAGATCCAAAAGTCATTTCATCCAAAAAGCTGCTCAAAGCTTGGGTTTCTTCTGCCAAGTATTACAATGAATGCCACTTGTGACAGGGAGCAAACTACTTCCTAAGGCAACACTTTCAATCAACTCCAGCCCTTCTGATTAAATTATTAGCTTGAACTGAAGCTTTTCCCATGGCACTTTCCTCTTATTAGCCTTGGAACTACCCCTTAGACAAATATACTTTCCAAATGGGAGTTCTTTAAATATTCCAAGGCAGTTAAAATGACATCTCTTACTTAAGGTGTCAATGTTTGTTTTTTTTCACAAGCCCCTAATATCCAGTTTCTTCCTGTCTTTCTCAGATGATGTCTTTTTAAAACCCCTTCATCTTCCAGACAGCAGTTTTATGACTCCCTAATGGTGTGGGGCCCAGAACTGGACACAATATTCCCAGTAGGGTCTGAGCAGTGCAGAAAACAGACTTCTCTGTTCCCTGAGTCCAGGACTATACTTCAGCCCAACTCTTCACTTACTTTTTGACATTCACAAACTTACTGAACTTGTAGACTAAAATCTCTAACTGTATTTTATTCATGCTACACATATGTTCCTACCTCCTCAGCCTTGTGCTTATGAAGCTGGCTTTTAGATCCAAGTGTTATTTGCACTGTTCCTACAAAATCTCAAATCAAATTCAGTGAGTCAAAAACTGAGGTGATGCTGATGATGAAAAAGTTCTAGAGATGGATGGTAGAAATGGTTGTAAAACAATGTGAATGTACTTAATGCCACTGAACTGGTCACTTAATGATCAAAAAGGTTATGTTACTTATGTTACAAATAGTTTACCAGAATAAAAAAATCAAAGACATTTGAATATGGACTGGACATTACGATCTCAGGGAATTGCTATTAATTTTTTTAGATATTAGAATTGGAGTGATATAGAAGGATGTATTTTTAGAAGACATAGAAGTATTTAGCAGTCAAATTTTATGAGGTCTGCAACTTTCTTTCAACTTGTTAGAAGAATAAATATTTAGAAAGAGAGGTAAATAAAACTGATAAAATATTAACCATGGTTTAACATAAGTACTCAGTATCTGAGTGTTCATTAATGGTATTCCTTAAACCTTTTCTCATGTATGGAATTTTTCTTATTAAAAAGTTGGAGAAAAATCAGCCCAATATTGTGGCTTGTTAAGATCATTTTGAATGATGAGTCTGTCCGTTTTGTTATCTTTCCAGCATTTGTGTGACTACAAATTAAATATTAAATATTACCCATATATCTTTGTTCCAGTCATAAAAGTGCTGAGGAGGACATGATTGAGAACTTAACACTGAGCTAGCCACGAGGCATCTTGCTCCAGGCACACCTCATGTCATCCATCAGTGTCTTTATATATGGTTGTTCAACAAGTTATGTATCCATTTAAGTATCCTCATCCACCTCATATTTCTCCATCACAATACCAGAATATGGAACTGACACACACTGCTGGCTTCTTTTTTGAAGTTCATGTTAACCATGGTCATGTTAATTGTGCAAACAGCACATGCTGAGCTTTGGAGGATGACCACCTCCCTTTAAATCCTCAGTGGGCCACTCTGCAAGGATGTGACCTCTAAGCTCAATCATCATCTGGAGTTTAATTTCTTCATCTGTAAATTGGAATAAGATAGAAGTGGTTGCAATGATTAGGTAGATTTCAGTGTTGGCCTAATATCGTGTGGCAGGCCAGGTGCTGGAGTTGAAGCAGAGACTGTGGCCGGGTGAAGGTGCAGAGTGAGTGCAGGCTCACCTCCCCTGGGCCCTGCGGAGAAGACGCTCCTCAGAAGGAGCAAGGGCTTCACCAGTTCTTCTTTGACAGAAGAACAAAGAGCAAGGCCTCCAGACAGTGACAAAGGATCTGTGACAGAGAAAAGAAGAGAGAACAGGAAGACCAGACAAGGTCACAGGATGCCCCAGGGGGTGGGAGGACATCCTGGCCATAGGATGTGGTCTGAGAGTCCGAGATGACAAGAAGTTACAGCAGGGGGGCAAAGAGGTGGGAAGAGCCTCCACAGAAGCCTGCAGCCCTTTTCTAACCAACTCTAAGCATGACTAAAGTTGTCATGTGCATAAACACAGCTTAAAAGATATTATCGCCTCCCTCATGAACCTCCCTCCCGCCCTTCCTTCCACCCCTCATGCGTGTATACAGAGCTGATTCATTTCGTTGTATGGCAGAAACTAACACAACAGTGTAAAGCAATTACACTCCAATAAAAAATAAAATTAAAAAAGATGTTATCACTTATATGTGGAATCTAAAACGTAGCAAAAATTAATAAGTATAACAAAGCAGAAACAGACTTACAGATAACAAATTAGTGATAGATTACCAGTGGGGAAAGGGGCAAGATATGGAATTAAGAGATATGAATTACTATGTATAAAATAAAAAAGCTAAAAAAAATAAAAAAAAATTAAAAAGCTACAAGGATATATTGAACAGCACAAGAAAATATTGGAGAAGGAAATCGTAATCCACTCCAGTATTCTTGCCTGGAAAATCCCCATGGACAGAGGAGCCTGGCGGGCTACAGTAAATGGGGTTGCAAAGAGTCAGACATGACTTAGCAATTAAACAACAGGAAAATATAGCCATTATTTGTAATAAATTTAAATGGGGTATAATCTATAAAAATATCAAATCATTATATTGTACAACTAAGGATAATGTAACATTGTAAATCAACTATACTTCCAAAAAAATAAGTCTTAAGTGGCATTTCTTGGTAGAATCCTTCAGAAAACCCTCTCCCCTGACTGCTCCTCTGCCTTCAGGATGGGGCCAAGAGCACAGCTTAGCTCTTTGAGACAATTCAGCCCATAAAAGTGTGTCTGTAAAAAAAGAATCCCATATTTTTCTTCTACTTCCTATTTGCTTATTGTTTTTTAAAATATGAGACATAATTCACACACTATAAAATTTACCTTCCAAAGTATACAATTATGTTTCAAAGGACTCTCTGGGATGGAAATCTGTATATATTTGCTTCCAGGAAGGAGCCTATTATTTATTTTAAATATGAACTACGGGAACCCAGTAATCTTCATGAGATAATGTGTTATAAAAAGCAGCAGTTAAGATCCAAATACAGAGAGGAGACCAGGTGAAGAAAGTGAAAGAAAATGTTTATCTTCAAGCCAAGGAGAGAGCGCCTCAGAGAAACCGACCTTGTCCCCACCTTGATCTCAGACCTCTAGCCTCCAGAACTGTGAGAAAATAAACTCTTGTTGGTTAAGTGTCAAAAAAAACAAAAGGAAGGAAGAAGAAAAGAAATTTCCTTGGGGTCTGTCTCCTGGTCCTACTCACCAATATTCCAGTCTCACCAACTTCAGTTTGATTTTTCAGGTGCTAGAAACGAACTTGAAATTGCCTGAACAGCTGTGGGCTTTTGCACCTTCCTTGACCTGGGAAGCCGCCTCCTTCACCCCACCCTCAGCTTCACAGCTAACTCTCATTGCCGGTCTTGGGAAACTCTCCCTAAACCCCAGACTTCTGTGCAAAGGTGATCAATTCTATGCAAATTTATCATTCTATGCAATAATTTTCTGTGTAACTCGAATATTTGCCACCCAAGAGTTCCTAAGTCCTCAATCCCTCTGGAGTAGCACTTTTTCCTTTTAATACCTGAGTTAGATGGCTCAGGTGGAAAGCCCTCCATAACCTCCCCTATTTGCCTGTATTTACAAGGGGCTATGTGCCTACAACTGTCATTAATTTCCTGCTCCTTTTCACTGTCAGACCTCAGATTTAACTCTTCTCTTTCCACCATTTCACACACCCCCACCCCAGAACAGACATTCCCCTTTCTTCTGTGCTTCTCTTTTTTTTTTTTTAAACCAGGAATATAAGGCTGTTATACATACCAGATTTTCCAAAAGAATGTCATGAACAATAGGAGTTCATTGTAGCCCAAACTAGGAAATAACTTTCCATTCCCGTTCCTTAAAACTGGCCATCTCTCCTGGGAACCCAGTCACCTGAGTGCTGCCATATTGGGCCCAAGAAAATGCACTGGTCATAGCAAACACCCTCTTCCAACAACACAAGAGAAGACTCTACACGTGGACATCACCAGACGATCAATGCCGAAATCAGATTGATTATATTCTTTGCAGCCAAAGATGGAGAAGCTCTATACAGTCAGCAAAAACAAGACGGGGAGCTGACTGTGGCTCAGATCATGAACTCCTTATTGCCAAATTCAGACTTAAATTGAAGAAAGTAGGGAAAACCACTAGACCATTCAGGTATGACCTAAATCAAATCCTTTATGATTGATTATACAGTGGAATTGACAAATAGATTCAAGGGATTAGATCTGATAGACAGAGTCCCTGAAGAACTATGGACGGAGGTTTGTGACATCGTACAGGAGACAAGGATCAAGACCATCCCCAAGAAAAAGAAACATAAAAAAGCTAAATGATTGTCTCAGGAGGCCTTACAAATAGCTGTGAAAAGAAGAGAAGCTAAAGGCAAAGGAGAAAAGCAAAGATACTCCCATTTGAATGCAGAGTTCCAAAGAATAGCAAGGCAAGATAAGAAAGTCTTCCTCGGTGATCAACGCAAAGAAATAGAGGAAAACAGTAGAATGGGAAAGACTAGAGATCTCTTGAAGAAAACTAGAAATACCAAGGGAACATTTCATGCAAAGATGAGCACAATAAAGGACAGAAATGGTATGGACCTAACAGAAGCAGAAGATATTAAGAAGAGGTGGCAAGAATACACAGAAGAATTGTACAAAAAAGACCTTCACGACCCAGATAATCACAATGGTGTGATCACTCACCTAGAACCAGACATCCTGGAATGTGAAGTCAAGTGGGCCTTAGGAAGCATCACTACGAACAAAGCTAGTGGAGGTGATAGAATTCCAGTTGAGTTATTGCAAATCTTAAAAGATGATGCTGGGAAAGTGCTGCACTCAAAATGTCAGCAAAAGGAAAACTCAGCAGTGGCCACAGGACTGAAAAATGTCAGTTTTCATTCTAATCCCAAAGAAAGGCAATGCCAAAGAATGCTCAAACTACTGCACAATTGCATTCATCTCACACGCTAGTAATGAACTTCTCCAAGCCAGGCTTCAACAATACGTGAACCGTGAACTTCCAGATGTTCAAGCTGGTTTTAGAAAAGCAGAGGAACCAGAGATCAAATTGCCAACATCTGTTGGATCATTGAAAAAACAGGGGAGTTCTAGAAAAACATCTACTTCTGTTTTAGTGACTATGCCAAAGCCTTTGACTATGTGGATCACAACAAACTGTGTAAAATTCTGAAAGAGATGGGAATACCAGACCACCTGACCTGCCTCTTGAGAAACCTGTATGCAGGTCAGGAAGCAACAGTTAGAACTGGACATGGAACAACAGACTGGTTCCAAATAGGAAAAGGAGTTCATTAAGGCTGTATATTATCACCCTGCTTATTTAACTTTTATGCAGAGTACATCATGAGAAACGCTGGGCTGGAAGAAGCACAAGCTGGAATCAAGATTGCTGGGAGAAATATCAATAACCTCAGATATGCAGATGACACCACCCTTATGGCAGAAAGTGAAGAAGAACTAAAGAGCCTCTTGATGAAAGTGAAAGAGGAGAGTGAAAAAGTTGACTTAAAACTCAACATTCAGAAAACTAACATCATGGCATCTGGTCCCATCACTTCATGGCAAATAGATGGGGAAACAGTGGAAACAGTGAGAGACTTTATTCTGGGGGGCTCCAAAATGACTTCAGATGGTGACTGCAGCCATGAAATTAAAAGTTGCTCCTTGGAAGAAAAGTTATGACCAAAGTAGACAGTATATAATAAAGCAGAGATATTACTTTGCCAACAAATGTCCATCTAGTCAAAGCTGTGGTTTTTCCAGTAGTCATGTACGGATGTGAGATTTGGACTATAAAGAAAGTTGAGCACCGAAGAATTGATGCTTTTGAAATGTGGTGTTGAAGACTCTTGAAACCCCTTGGACAGCAAGGAGATCCAACTAGTCCATCCTAAAGGAGATCAGTCCTGAATATTCATTGGAAGGACTGATGCTGAAGCTGAAACTCCAATACTTTGGCCACCTGACACGAAGAAATGACTCATTGGACAAGTCCCTGATGCTGGGAAAGATTGAAAGCAGGAGGAGAAGGCGACGACAGAGGATGAGATGGTTGGATGTCATCACCGACTCGATGGACATGGGGTTGGGTAAACTCCAGGTGTTGGTGATGGACAGGGAGGCCTGGTGTGCTGCAATTCATAGGGTCACAAAGAGTCGGACACGACTGAGCGACTGAACTGAACTGAACTGCTTCTGAAATCCTTTCCACTTCTCTCCCTGCTTTACTCCAAATCCTGGGGACCAATAGAAACACCTTCAACTCCCAACATTTTATTACCCAGGTCAGTTTTGCTTTTCTGTTTAAATCTCTACCATCATACTACCCCTAAGAGACTTTATGTTTTATAATTTAAAACAGTCCATTGTAGAATTTTCTTAAACATGAATATTTTTTTCCACTCAAAGAAACTCCACTGATTCAAATCTCCAACAGCTCTAGTTAAGTTGTCATTTCCATCATGAAACTAGAAGATCTCTGAGGGCTGTAATTGTTGTTTGGATCGCCAGTACTCAGAACTGGTTCCTATTAAGTTCCTCCAGTGAACCCTTTAGGATGGATGACCTTTCAGCACACCCTTTCTGCTTTCTTCCCCCATCTGTCTTATAGAGATAGATAACCCACATGTCCACAGATAAAACATTCATTCTCCAATATTTTTTTAACAAGAAATTCATTAGTTTAGATACATTCCAACAAATATCAATTCGGTCAATAATAAAGTGATTCTTTGGTCACATTCTCCAATATCACTTTTAACAGTAATAAAGTTGATTGTTGTTTTGTTCAGTTGCTCAGCCATGTCCAACTCACACGACCCCATGGACTAAAGCACACCAAGCTTCTCTGTCCTTCACTACTCCCAGAGTTTGCTCAGACTCACATCCACTGAGTCAGTGATGGCATCCAACCATATCATCTTCTGTCAACCCTTTCTCCTACTGCCCTTAAAATATTTCCCAGCATCAGGGTCTTTTCCAATAAGTTGGCTCTTTGTATCAGGTGGCCAAAGTATTGGAGCTTCAGCTTTAGCATCAGTCCTTCCAAACTTAAAGTTGCTTTTCTGCAAAGAGCATCCCACTGCACTAAGAATAAAATTCTCATTCTGTGTCATGCCATGGCCTACATGACCAGACCAGGTCTTTCTCTCCAACTGATCTCCTTCCACTCTTCTCTCCCCCATCATACTCTCTTCCCACCTCAGAGACCCCATCAAACTCAGTTCTGCGCCAGGCCTTTGCATTTGTTCATCCATCAGCCACCCTTCACACCCCCCTCCCTACTGCCAGCTGACTTCTTTCTTGTCTTAGGGTCTCAACTCCATGTCATCTCCCCAGAGAAGTCTTTCATGGTTACCTAAGCCTCCCAACACCTCATGACTTCTTATCACGTCATCCTATTTTATTTCTCTATCACACATATCATGACTTAAAATTATCTTATGTGTTCAATAACCTATTTCTTCTTATTTTCTACTCTTTGCTCACTAACACTGGAATGTCAATTCCATGACAGCAGAAGCTTTATCTTTCTCTATTTTTCCAACACCTAGAATATAACCTAACAAATAGTAGGTACTTAATAAAAAATTGTAGAATGGATTTCAGCATAAATGAATTAAAGAACACTATACGTGTCCATCTGGTCTACTCATAACTTAAGGTGTTAGGAATCCCAGGAACAACCTTGAGGAAGTATATCACCTTCAGAAACAACCTACTTACATAATTCAAGTAATAACAGCTAGTGCTGTGTGATATAAAATTTGCCCAGTGTCTACCCAGCTACATTTTGACATTTTGTAGAATAATCTTAGATTGTCCCATGAACACACATGAATCGAGATCATCTTGGAAAATATGGCCTCACTTTTATGCCACTTCTTCACAGTCTATATTTGAAAGAAAGATGACATAGACAGTGACATAGGAAAAACTCCAAAAAGTACACAATCTCAGGCAGTTGATTCATTTGCCACATCATCTGGTCCACTCTTCTTTCAGACTCCTCCTTACAACTTATTAGAAAGTAGTCTTTGCCTGGATAAAAGCTTGGATTGTTTTTTATAGGGCCTGTTGTAGAGATATGCTCTCCATATTCCTTGTCCAACGTCAAAGTCCAAACTGGACTGGCCATATCTGGGCTTCCCATTCACTCCATCGGCCCAGGGATCAGTTTAGGTCACACTCAAAAAGATCCCCACTTCCTATTTCCTTTGTCTGGTGGCTTCTGGTTATATTTTCAGGGACTATTTGCTTTACAAACTTTGTCCACATTACTGTTTTCTGTCTAAGCTATTTCTCCTCCATCTGTTTATCCCTTGCTCTATCCCTAGTTCCTATAGCCCTGGTTAAGGTCTAATTCTCTCAAGGTTCCAGGAAGAAAGTTTATACTCACCCCCATCACCAAGGTATCTTCTCTGATTAGTGATGTTTCACCCAAAGGTTTAGAAGAGGCAAGTAAACTTGAAGACACTATGCTGAGTGAAATAAGCTAGTCACAAAAAAAGACAACTACTGTATGGTTGTGCTATATGAGGGGCTGACAGTAGTCTAAGCCGTGGAAACAAAGTGTGTGCCTGGGGCTAGGGAGCAAGGGTGAAAGGCGCAGCTGCTATTTAAAGTGTATACAGTTTCTCCATTCTGCAAGATGAAGAGGTTCTGGAGATCCACTTCACACAAATGTGAATATACTTAACTGTACTGAAATGTACATCTAAAATTTTTATGTTGTATGCATTTTGTCACAGTTAAAATAAAACAAGCAGCAAATTTTTGTAACTCTAGGCAGTCTTCCTAAGAAGTGGTACTCTTCTACCATTTGTAGTAGCCCATTTTCTTCTTTCTTTCAACCTCTAGGAAGTAAGCCTCTCTCACAATCCAGCAGGGAACTTTCCCTCCACTTCACCCAGCATTTTAACCATGGGACACACCATTTCACTATGGAACTATCTATTACACTTTGGATTTGGATGACTCTATTTAATCATTGCTCCTTTCGCCTTCATTCCCCTTAGATTCCTTTATTCTGCTATGGAGCTTCACCCTGCTTCTCTAAGTACATGTGCAAACAGCCTTCTTATTTGCATTTCACGTCCACCTACAGCCAAACCTTCTCCCAAGCTGCACGCTAAGCTCAGAACAGCCTCCTTGTCTAAACTCATCTACTTCTCTCCCTCCTCTTACTTAAATAGCTCATAAAGCCTATTTTCCATAAGGTCTTTCTGAAACAATTAATATTATATATTTTATACCTTATTTCCCAATGGCTTCCAAAAAGAGAATTTATGGCATATATGATACTGGGAGAAAAAACTCTTCTTATATACAACACAAATTGTATCTCACCCCACTGCACTTATCTCTTTGACTTAAGTAATATAAAAATTTCACTTAATTCGATTCTTACTATCAGTTTATTTATTACTAGTACCACTATAATCCCAGACTAAACATTTTGGAAGACACTGGAAATAATAAATACTACTTATTATGAATATTTACAATGTGTGAAACACTTTTACCAAGTACATAAAGTATCTCATTTTCATAATAACACTTCAAATTTAGGGGAAAGAATTAAACTACACTTCATCACATTTCTCTCAAGAACTTCATTCATATTTAAAATACAAGTTGCCGGTAGTCTTTGAATTAGGTTTCTGGAGGACATGGGTTCTTCTGCTTTGCCACCATCACGTTTAGTATCTAGCACAGTTATGGGCACATAGTGAACACACATTTTATGTACTCAGTCTATATCTGAAGGATGGATGAATGAATGATTGAAGAAAGTTTTTTGAGATTATATAAAGGGTAGATCCTCTTAGACATGAAAGTTAATGACTATAATTCTTTTCTTTTTTCAGAAGTAAAAGAAGTCCTAACCCTTTTCATTATCACATTCATTACTGCCTCTATCCCTTTTCACATTATGATTACTATCTTTAACTTTGTAGTTAATGAGCTGAGTTTAATACGACTCAAACAGAGGGAAGTACAAGGCAGATGAGCTTCCAAAAGGGGGCAGAAGAGTGTCAGTCACATGACCTGAATTGGAAGGCTTTCAATTACTTGTTAATTTGCTTAACATAGAAATAAGTAGACTATATCTCCTTTTTGCTCCAAAATATGTTATTGAAAAAGCAACTTAAACCATATTAACTGTTATAGCAGAACATATTAATGTTTCAGATACACTTTTGAAAAGGAAAAAATTGAAGGTCAAGTCTAAGAGTTTCCTCACTACTTCTGCCTCTTCAGACAGTCAAAATCACGTCTCAGCAGTTTCTTCTCCAATGCCCGACTTGTTCCAACACAGTTTCCCTGCACAGCTTGTCTGTTAGAAGATTTGGTTTCTTCAGCCTATTCACCTTTCCTACACTTTGCATCCTAATGAAAGAGATAACCTCTGTTTTTACCTTTTCAACTTCCTTGCTCCCAGAACATGAGCGTCGTCTTTATTTGCTTGTTTTTGTGTTTCACAAAATCAAAAAGTGGGAGAAATATCTGCAGAGTAGCCTGATGCTCCTGAGACAGTTTTTACCCAACGAAAGTATTTCTACGTTTTCCATGTTATTTTTCTCCATCCCACTTGTTAAGATTCTACTTCCCCAATTCACAAGGAGCACAGCTCATTGAAAGCATGCATGGGCAAATGCCAAGACAGAGTTCCATACTGAAAGGGGCATGGGAGGTTCAAATCAAGGGAGTAGGCTTACTTATAAAGCAAAGTCCAAAATCCATTACAGAATAGGAAAAATCAGTATCTACAAAGATCCAGAGAAAAGAGAGATCATATCACTTTCAGGAAGCTGGAAGTAGTTCAGAAAGTCAAAATGAACATAAGATTTCCATTGGCACCCACTTGTCTGCAGGCCCCCCTTAGTGAAATTTCCATGCCTCATTCTCTTACTGACACAGCAATGTTTTTTTCATACAAACCCTTTACCCCCACTGGCCAGGACTGGCACCATCTTAAGAACAGTCAGTCTTCCTACTGGCCAGTGACACATGGCTTGGCATTGAAAAATAAACTAGACTAATAAGTTTCATTTCTCCAGAATTTGAGCTAAGAAATACTAAGGAAATAAGCAAGATATGATAAAAATTAAAATATATGATGAGACAAGGTAAAATTACAGAGGAATGGAAGTTTTACTTGTGGAAAAAAGTCAGTTAAAGGTGAAAAAAAAATGTAACAGATATGTAGAAAGCAGCAAAGCACGCTCCTTTAAGAGCTTTTTAAAATACAGTTTTGTTGGACTTCCCTTGTGGTCCAGTGGTTAAGACTTTGTACTTCCATTGCAGAAGATATGGGCTCTATCCATGGCAGGGAACCCACATGCCAAGTGGTATGGCCAAAAAAACAATAAAAAGTTTAATTCTTATAAATAAATAAATACAATTTTGAGTTCTGGGATCTGTACTACATTTTACCCTCTTAAGCATTAACAACGAGATAGATGTGTTTAACCTGGCATGATGGTAACCTGTACCACCTTTGTTTTCCTTACTACTGTTATAGTACTATTACACTGTTACAGCCATACTCTCAAAGTACCTGTGAATCTCCCTTCTCATTCCATCATGCAAACAAGCCCGTTTTACAGATTATAATATTGAGTAACTGAGAGGTTTAAGTGACTGGCCCAAGTGAATATCTGGGGACCCTTCAACTAAACCTTGCACATTTTTTATTCCTTTAGCATTATTTACCTCAATATACCATAAATGAATCACAGGATTATACATTAAAAAGAGTCTGATCTCACATTTACACTGGCCACAGATACTTTGCACCCATTCCCTGTTTCTCATCCAGATAGTCAGTTCCACACTATAAATTATTTATATGCCTAACAGTATAAAACAACATTTTAAATATTTAGCTTAATGACTTTCTAGTGGGTGCCATTATTCTGGGACTGCCATTCCATCAAGCTTAGTGTAAATGACATTATTAAATCATACTAGCAGCATAAAATTACATTCTTTAAATTGTGTGCTTCAGAATATTTTATTTTAATATAGTCTTTGCAATAGAAATCTTCCATCACTCACTCTTCCTCACAAAATAAAATTTGCTTTAGGCTTTCAATGAGGGCCAATTGAAAAATTAATCATAAAATTGCTAGAGCGGTGACAAAGTTGCTTTGGAATGCTTTTAAATATTTAATTGACTCTTCTTTGCTATCAGCATCAAGTCCTAAAAGTGTGGTTGAGAAAGGAAAAATCTAAGTAAATACATATCCTGGTAAATTTCAAAATAGCAAAGGGTTGGTTAAAATAATTTGTAAATTTTTGTTAATTGCTCCATTTGTCTCCAGCTGTTACCATGGAAATACATAGGCAGTTAAAACACATGTGCACATACACACACGTTTACAGGATTTTTTGTACTTATACATTTATCCACCTTCTCATTGTGCTCAATCCAAATGAAATATTCTCAGTATTGAATATATTTGCTGTTGCTCTCAGAAGTCTATAAAAACAGAAGCAAAACATGCAACTAGTAAACCAGTTCAGAGAAACTGGTAACGCAGAAATAGAGAAACTTTTTAAATCTAGCATATCCCCCCAAACCCAGATTTTTAAAATAAGCATGTGTGAGTATCTAATGTGAGATTCCATATCATGACCTAATCAGGAGACAGGATTGTGTGAGTAGGCGGGGTTTAGGTTACAGCCTCTGTGTTCTCCAGCTGTATCTTTGCTGAAGCTGAAGCTAACAGGTAGGTGTCAAAGTCACCCTGGCCCCTGCGCTGCCAGCATTATGAGCTCTCTGTGATCCTGCAGGAGGTGCATTAGCATGGCACTGTGGCGACAGGACTGCAGGGGAAGCAAAGCCCAGCCCTTGGATAATGCTGCATTACAGCTTTGGCTGACACTTGGAGGCAGGGAGACAATGAATAACAAAATGCGTTTTTAAATTTCCCAATCTGCGTTAAGAACCCCAAAGGAAGAAAGGACTGATTGAAGAAGAACCACAGCTGTCCCTGTCGGCTGTCCCTCCGGACTTTCAAGGAAGCAGCTGGTAAACTGGCCTGTTCTTACACTTTCAGTTCTCAGGAACCTGGGTGATAGAGCAATTCAAGTTATTGCTATTCGAGGAAACCCTGGCTATTGCAGTCCAGCTGATGAAGCCAGAGATGGTCTTCCTGATATGGCCTGAGAACCTCAGTAATGTTTTAACCCACAATTGCAGATAACCATTTACATGCCATTTACTTGGAGGTCAATAATGACTTTTACTTCGAGAGCTAATTTCATTTCCCTTAACACTAACACTTCTTAACACTGAAGCAAAAGGCAAAGGAGAAAAGGAAAGATATACCTATCTGAATACAGAGTTTTAAAGAATAGCAAGGAGAGATAAGAAAGCCTTCGTAAGAAAACAATGAAAAGAAATAGAGGAAAACAATAGAATGGGAAAGACTAGAAATCTCCTCAAGAGAATTAGAGATACCAAGGGAACATTTCATGCAAAGATGAGCACAATAAAGGACAGAAATGGTATGGACCTAAAAGAAGCAGAAGATATTAAGAGGAGGTGGCAAGAATACACAGAACTATACAAAAAAGGTATTAATGACTCAGATAACCACGATGGCATGATCACTCACCTAGACCCAGACATTTTGGAGTCTGAAGTCAAGTGGGCTTTACGAAACATCACTACGAACAAAGCTAATGGAGATGATGGAACTCCAGTTGAGCTATTTCCAATCCTAAAAGATGATGCTGTGAAAGTGCTGCACTCAATATGTCAGCAAATTTGGAAAACTCAGCAGTGGTCACAGGACTGGAAAAGTCAGTTTTCATTCCAATCCCAAAGAAAGGCAGTGCCAAAGAATGTTCAAACTATTGCACCATTGCACTCATTTCACATACTAGCAAAATAATGCTGAAAATTCTCCAAGCTAGGCTTCAACAGCGAACCAAGAATTTCCAGATGTTCCAACTGGATTTAGAAAAGGTAGAGGAACCAGAGATCAAATTGCCAACATCTGTTGGATCATTAAAAAAGTAAAAGAATTCCAGAAAAGCATCTATTTCTGTTTCATTGACTACGCTAAAGCCTTTGGCTGTGAGGATCACAACAAACTGTGGAAAATTCTTCAAGAGATGGGAATACCAGACCACCTTACCTGCCTCCTGGGAAACCTGTATGCAGGTCAAGAAGTATCAGTTAGAACTGGACATGGAACAACAGACTGGTTTAAAATTGGGAAAGGAATACATCAAGGCTCTATATTGTCACCCCGCTTATTTAACTTATTTGCAGAGTGCATCATCAGAAATGCTGGGCTGGATGAAGCACAAGCTGGAATCAAGATTGCTGGAAGGATTATCAATAACCATAGATGTGCAGATGACAGCACCCTTATGGCAGAAAGCAAAGAGAAACTAAAGAGCCTATTGATGAAAGTGAAAGAGGAGAGTGGAAAAGCTGCCTTAAAGCTCAATATTCAAAAACCGAAGATCATGGCGTCCAACCCCATCCCTTCACAGCATCCAACCCCATCCCTTTACGGCAAATAGATGGGGAAACAACGGAAATCATGAGAGACTTTATTTTCCTGGGCTGCAAAATCACTGCAGATGGTGACTGCAGCCATGAAATTAAAAGATGCTTGCTTCTTGGAAAAAAAGCTATGACAAACCTAGACTAACTGAGAAAGTATATTAAAAAGCAGAGTCTTTTATTTGCCAACAAAGTTCACATAGTCAAAGAAAGCTGAGTGCCGAAGAATTGATGCTTTTGAACTGTGGTATTGGAGAAGACGCTTGAGAGTCCCTTGGACTGCAAGGAGATCAAAACAGTCAATCCTAAAGGAAATCAACCCTGAATATTCATTGGTAGGGCTGTTGCTGCAGCTGAAGCTCCAATATTTTGGCCACCTGATGCAAAGAGCTGACTCATTAGAAAAGACCCTGATACTGGGAAAGATTGAAGGCTAGAGGAGAAGGGGATGACAGAAGACGAGATGGTTGGATGGCATCACCTACTCAATGGACATGAGTTTGAGCAGGCTCTGGGAGCTGGTGAAAGACAGGGAAGCCTGGTACGCTACAGTCCATAGGGTCACAAAGAGTCAGACATGACTAAGCGACTGAATAATAGCAAAAGCCTCTTGACTCTAGGGGTTAGACTCAGGAAGGAGAGGGTAGGATAACTTGTTGTAAAGGTCTACAGCAAGTATATAAATTAAAGACACTATTAACCAAGCATCTGCCTCTGCCAATTTCTTTCTTTCTCTCTCGGTCTCCTTCCCTCCTTCTCTCATCAAACCTCTTAGAATCTAAGTTTTCTATGAAGCCTTAATTTTTAACGAATTACTCCAGAATAAATACATAGGTCACCAAATTGTCCCCCAAAAGATTGTGCAAAGTGACATTCTCACCAGCAGGGTCTGAGCTAGTCCACCTAGTGGCTTGCTTGCCAGCTTGGTAACCTGGCTTTCCCCATCTTTATCAATTCCATAAAGGAATATATTCCTCTCTTTTGTTTTATAAGAGCCCATTTGGCTATTGGTTTAAATGATCATATTTGTAAATGTAACCTTTTAAAGTGTTTATTAATGCCTTTCATGGTAGTAAATCAATCTTGCATTCTTAGGATAAAATCTACAGGATAATAATGAATGATTCTGTGAATACTTTGACAGAGGTCAGTTATCTCTGCCATTAAAGATTTCAACATGTATGTTAACCAGGGACATTGATCATTGACCTCTGACATCTCTCTGGTATCTGAGAACTTGAGCATTCTTCATACTAGGGGGTCAAACATTGGGAATAATTATTAGATGTACAATGTGGTAAAGAAGGAATAAGGGAAGGTGTTTCTTATTGTCAAGTAAATTTCATAAGCTTATAATGTATTTCAGTATATTATAGATCCTAAGATGTCCTGTACTAAAATACTCTGTTAAGATTTGTTTTATCATGGTATATTACATTTATTGGCTACATATATAGAATACTTTCTGTATAGAATAGCTAATAACTTCCAACAGGACATTTTAGTGTTTAACATATTGAAAAGAGCATAGTTTTGTTTTGTTATGTATTTGGTGTTAAATTTTATGCTAGCTTAACACAATTAAGCCTTCTTTTATTGTTCTCAAAAACAATTTAAATAGAAAGCATGTAATTTTTCTTTGAAACTTTGAAAGAATGCTCCTGTAAAATCAACCAGTGTCAATAATTTTTGTTGATGATTATTACATCAATTTTTCAATTTCTTTTATGCGTACTTAAATATTTGGTTTTGTATTCATCATGTATTTTGGTTTCCTAGTCCATTCTTTTAGAAATTCTTTTATCAAAAGAGTATCTGTGTCATTAGGATTTTTTAATTAATAGGAAAATTGCATATATATATACTTAATATTTAAAAATTTTGTCACTTCTTGTTGTATTCACTTTTATTTACAATATTTTATTAGCATTTTTCTCTCACATTTTTCATTAACTTTCCAAAATGTTCATTTTTAATTTTTTCTAGGTTTATTGAGATATAATTGACATACATCACTGTATACATTTCAGTGTACAAAATAATGGTTGACTTACTATGTTATGAAACTACAATAAGTTTGGTTAGCATCCAGCGTCTCATTTATGTTTTCAATTGAAGTATAGCTGATTTACAATATTATATCAATTTTAGGCATACAACATAATGATTCAATGATTTTTTATAGTCATATTCCATTTAAAGTGATTATAAAACCACAGCCATACTTCTTTGTGCAGTACTAAATATTCTTGTTGCTAGTTTATTTTATACATAGTACTTTGTGTCTTTTAATCTCTTACCCCTATCAGGCCCCTTCCCTCCCCTCCCCCCACTGATAACCACTAGTTTGTTCTCTTTATCTGTGAGTCTCTTTCTTTTTTGCTATATTCACCAGTTTTACTTTTTATATTCCACATATAAGTGATATTGTACAGTATTGTCTTTATCTGTCTGACATTTAACTAAGCGTAATACCCTCTAGATCCATCCACATTGTAGCAAGTGGCAGAATTTCATCCTTTTTACAGTAAATTAATATCCCATTCTGTATACACCACATCTTCTTTATCCACTCATCTGTCAGTGTGCCTCTAGGTTGCTTCTATGTCTCGTTTCTAGCCATTATAAATAGTGCTGCTATTATCACTGGGGGTGCATGTATCTTTTCAAATTAGAATTTTCATCTTTTCAAGATACATGCCCAAGGGCAGGATTGCTGGATCATATAATAACTCTATTTTCAGTTTTGTGAAGAAGCTTCATACTATGTTCCATAGCAGCTACACTAATTTACATTCCCATCAACAGTGTACCGGAGAAGGCAATGGCACCCCACTCCAGTCCTCTTGCCTGGAAAATCCCATGGATGGAGGAGCCTGGTGGGCTGCCGTCTATGGGGTCGCTAAGAGTCGGACACGACTGAGCGACTTCACTGTCACTTTTCACTTTCATGAACTGGAGAAGGAAATGGCAACCCACCCCAGTGTTCTTGCCTGGAGGATCCCAGGGACGGGGGAGCCTGGTGGGCTGCCGTCTATGGGGTCGCACAGAGTCGGACACGGCTGAAGTGACTTAGCAGCAGCAGCAGCAGCAGCGGCAGAGTACAGGCGTCCCATTTTCTCTGCATGCTCACCAACATTTATTATTTGTGGTCTTTTTGATGATAGCCATTTTGAGAGGTGTGGGGTGATGTCTCATTGTGGTTTTGATTTACATTTATCTGATGCTGAGCATTTATTTTTCACGTGCTTCTTGGTCATCTGTATGTCTTCTTTGGGTAAATGTCTATTCAGGTCTTCTGTCCAATTTTCAAATCAAGTTTTGTGCGGTTTTTGATACTGAATTATATGAACTATTTATGTATTTTGGATATCATCCTCTCATTGATCATTTTATTTGCAAGTATTTTCTAATTTTCAGTAGATTGTCTTATTTTGTCAATGAATTCCTTTCATGTGCAAAAGTTTTTAAGTTTAATTAGATCCCATTTGTTTCTTATTGCTTTTATTTCTTTTGCCTTAGGAGAAAGATCCAAAAAAGTGTTTCTCAGACGTATGTCAAAGGCTACTCTTATGTCCTCTTCTAGTTTTATGGCGTCAGGTCTTACAATTAGGTCTCTAACTCATTTTTAGTTCATTTTTTTTAACATGGTGCGAGCCAATGTTCTAATTACATTGTTTTACATGTAGCTGTCCAGTTTTTCCAGCACCACTTATTGAAGACATGGCCTTTTCTCCATTGTATATTCTTGCCCCTTTGTCATAGATTAATTGACCATAAGTGTATGGATTTATTTCTGGGCTATCTATTATGTTCTGTTGATCTATGTATCTGTATATGTGCCAGTACCATGCTGTTTGGAAAAGTGTAACTTTGCATATAATCTGACGTCAGGGAGCTGAAACATCCATCTTTTTTTTCCCTCAAGATTGTTTTGGCAATTTGGAGGCTTTTGGGGTTTCTTATAAATTTTGGGATTATTTGTTCTAATTCTGTGAAAAATGTCATGTGTATTTTCATAGGGATTGTATTAAATCTGTAGATTACTTTGGGGAGAATGATCATATTAACAATATTAATTCTTCCAATGCAAGAACATAGGTGATCTTTCCATTTCTAGGTATCATTTTTAAATTTCTTTATCAACACATTATACTTTTCAGGGTATAGGTTTTTCACCTCCTTAGTAGTCTATTCCTAGATATTTTATACTTTTTAATGCAATTAAATTGGGTTGTTTTCTTGTATTCTCTTTCTTATATTTCATTAATAGGGTATATAAAGCAATATATTTCTATATATTAGTCTTTAACCCTGTAACCTTGCTGAATCCTTTTACTACTTAATAGTTTTCTGTTGGAGACGTTATAGAGTTTTCTGTATATAGTATCATGTCATCTACAAATAAGGCAGTATTACTTCTTCCCTTCCAATTTGTATGCCTTTTCTTTCTTGTCTTATTGTTGTGCTATGTAAAAATGGTAAGAGTGGGCATTCTTGTCTTGTTCATGAATTTAGAGGAAAGATTTTCAGCTTTTCACTGATAACTATGATGTTAGCTGTATGTTTCTCATAAAAAGTCTTTATTATGTTGAGATATGTTCCCTCTACAACCACTTTGATGAGAGTTTTTAATCATAAATCGATGTTGAATTTTGTCAATTGCTTTTTCTACAACTATTGAGATGACCATGTAATTTTTATCCTTCCTTTTTTTAATGTGGTATATCACATTGACTGATTTGCAAATACTGAAACATCCTTGCTTCCCTGAAGTAAATCCCACTTGATCATGGTTTATGATCATTTTTATACATTGTTGAATTGTTTGCTAAAATTTTTGAGCATTTTTCATCTAAATATATTTATCAGAGACATCACATTTTTGTAGTGTCTTTGGTTTTGGTATCAAGGTAATAGTAACCTCACAGAATGAACTGTGGAGGTGTCCATCTCCCTCATCTTTGAAACAGTCTGAGGATAGGTACTACTGTTTTTATATGTTTGGTCGAATTTCCCTGTGAAGCTATTACTGGACTTTTGTTTCCTGGGAGGTTTTGTTTTGTTTTTTTTTTACAAACTCAGTTTCACTGCTAGTGATTGGTCTGTTCAAAGTGTCTACTCCTCCCTGATTCAGTCTTGAAAGATTAGATATTTCTAGAAATTTGTCTATTCACTCTAGGTTATCCAATTTGTTGCCATATAACAGTAGTATTGTTTTATGAGTTTTTGTATTTCTGGGATATTGGTTGCTATTTCTCCTTTTCATTTTTTTTAATTGAAGGATAATTGCTTTATAATAGCATGTTGTTTCTGCCATATAGCAACATGAATCAGGTATAGCTACATATATGTCCCCTCCTTTTGAACCTCCCTCCCACATCCCACCCCGTCCCATTCCTCTACGTTGTTACAGAGCTCTAGTTTGAGTTGCCTGAGTCACGCAGAAATTTCCACTGGCTATCTATTTTACACATGATATATGTTTCCCTGTTACTCTATTTGTCAGATCCTCTCCTTCCCTGACCTGTTGGCACAAGTTTTTTCTCTATGTCTGTGTCTCCATTTCTGCCCTGCAGATGGGTTCATCAGTACCATTTTTCTA
Organism: Cervus canadensis; assembly: GCF_019320065.1. Classification (NCBI taxonomy): domain Eukaryota; kingdom Metazoa; phylum Chordata; class Mammalia; order Artiodactyla; family Cervidae; genus Cervus; species Cervus canadensis. The sequence continues at coordinate 68,160,523 of NC_057386.1, forward strand.
GATTCCATATATAAGCACTAATGTATGATAATTTTCTCTTTCTGATTTACTTCACTCTGTATAATAGGCTCCAGGTTAATCCACCTCATTAGAATTGACTCAAATGTGTTCCTTTTTATTGCTGAGTAATATTCCATTATATATATATAATATAAATATATATATTCCATTATATATATATGTATATATGGGAGGTATATATATATATATACCACAGATTCTTTATCCCTTCATCTCTTGGTAGACATTGAGGTTGCTTCCATGCCCAAGCTATGGTTTATAGTGCTGCAGTGAACATTGGGGTACACCTGTATTTTTCAATGATGGTTTACTCAGGGTATATGCCCAGTAGTGGGATTGTTGGGTCATATGGTAGGTGTACTCCTAGTTTTTTTAGGGAAACTCCATAATGTCTTCCATAGTGGCTCTATCAATTTAAATTCCCACCAATAGATGCATGAGACAAGTGCTCGGGCCTGGTGCACTGGGAAGACCCAGAGGGATCGGGTAGAGAGGGAGAGGGGAGGGGGGATCGGGATGGGGAATACATGTAAATCCATGGCTGATTCATGTCAATGTATGACAAAAACCACTACAATATTGTAAAGTAATTAACCTCCAACTAATAAAAATAAATGAAAAAAAGAAAAAATAAATAAATAAATTCCCACCAATAGTGCAAGAGGGTTTCCTTTTCTCCACACCCTCTCCAGCATTTATTGTTTGTATATTTTTGATGATGGCCATTCTGACTGGTGGGAGGTAATGTCTCATTGTAGTTTTGACTTGCATTTCTCTAATAATGAGTGATCTTGAGCATCTCTTCATGTGTTTATTAGCCATCTCTATGTCTTCTTTGGAGATATGTCTGTTTTGGTCTTCTGCTCACTTTTTGATTGTTTTTCTATCATTGAGTTGAATGTGTTGCTTCTGTATTTTGGAAATTAATACATTGTTTAACTTGCTAGTATTTTCTTCCATTCTGAAAGTTGTCTTTTCACCTTGTTAATAGTTTCTTTTGCTATGCAAAAGCTTTTAAGTTTAATTAGGTCCCACATGTTTATTTTTGTTTTTATGTCCATTACTCTAGGAAGTGTATATAAAGTTTCATACAATTAAAATAATTCTTTCTTTTTAAAATTTGTGTATCTCTATTACTGTGCTCTTTATCTGCTAAACAAATAAAAAGGTATAATTTCTTTAAATATAACTTCAAAAAGATTTTAATGTGTTCTTATATTTCCACACTTTTAAAATATATTTGAAATCTGTGTTATTACATATAGAATTTAAAGCTACCATAATTTCATTGGGTAAAGGAGAATTTGTCAATAAGAAAACATCCTTCTGTCTTTTATAATATATCGCCTTCACTTTTACTTCATTTGTAATTTAACATTGGCACTCATAATTCGTGTTTGATCATCTTCACATTTTAGGTCAATGTTTCTCATGTGTGGTCTAGGGACTCCTGTCAGTCCTTGAGAACCTTTCAGAAAGCTCATGAGTTCAACATTTTCAGAGTAATTCTAAGATATTATTTTCCTTCTTCATTTTCATCCTCTCAGGAATATACAGTTAAACTTTCTAATCCACAAATAGCTCTGATCCATCCATACATCTCGCTCTTATTGCTAACAGTATGTAAGTTTGTGTATTTTGTGCTTTAAATTTTCCTCAGCTTTAATAAAATATCTAGAGGAAAACATAAGAGAAAGTCCAGTGACCTTGAGTCAGGCAAACTTTTCTTAGATAGGATACAAAAGAGTCAACCATAAAATAAAAATTGATAAATTGGACTTGATCTAAATTTAAAATTTCAGCTCTTTGAAAAACACTGTTAGAAAAAAGAAAAGACAAGCCACAGAATTGAAGAAAATATTTTGAAAAACAAATATAATAAAGGACTAGTATCCAGAAGATATCAAGAACTCTTAAGATTCAATAAAAAATAAATAACTCGATGGGTGAAAGATTTGAATAGACACATTACCGAATATACACAGAAAGCAAACAAGCTCTTAAAACATCTTCAACATCATTAGTCATAAGAAAATGCAAACTAAAATCACAATAGGATAATACTACACTTCTATTAGAATATCTGAACTAAAAATTTTTTAACTGACAAAAGTTAAGTCTCAGCAGGAATACTGGGTATGTGGGACTCATTAGAATGCAAACATGTTCAACCACTTTGGAACTGTTTTTTATGAAGTTGTTTCTTACACTTACACTTATGCATGTCATAACAATCCCACTCCTGAGATTTTACCAGAGAAATAGAGACATATATCCACACAAAACTCTATACAAAACTGTTCATAGCATCTTTATTTCTAATAACCAAAATTTTGAAAATCCCAAATACCCACTGACTAGTGAATCAGTAAAGAAGCCATGGTGCAACTATATAGTGGAACAATATACAGGAATAAAAAGGACCAAACTGCTGATACATATAGCAACATAGATGAATCTCAAAACCATTATGTTAAGTGAAAGAATCCAGACTCCATAGGCTGTATGATATATAATTCCATTTATATGTCTGCCAATAGTAAAACTATAGGGCCGTAAAACAAGGCTGGGAGTGGAAAGAGGGATTTAACATCAAAAGGTCATAAAAGTATCCTGTATCTTAATTGTATTGGTGGATACAGAAGTCCAGAAATTTGTCAAAATTCATAGACCTGCACACGTAAGGGCTAATTTTAATGTATATGGATCAATTAACATGACTAAAAATAATTCAGATTTAGTTTGAAATGCAATCTATATAGATAAATATAATCACAAAAATAAAGACTTTGGATTCTCAATAACTTTTTAGAGGATAAAGATATCCTTAGATCAAAAAGTATGTGAATAATTATTATATATCATAGTGAGTAATATCATTTTTATTTATTTTTCATTTAGTTTATTGTATTTTGTAAAGCAGTGTATTGTTGGATTTCTCAAATTTAATCTGAATATCTTCAGCTTTTATTAAGATTAGAACATGTAATTACTGTTAAAAATATTTTTGTCTTACTCCAGTCCTCTTATTTTGTCTTTTTAAAAACTCTACCTTTTGCTAGGTAGAATTTAAATTTCTCCAGCCAACTAAAAAGTATACTTTTTGCCTACCTGAATTAACCTTTAAGTTTTCTAAACATAAATATAGTTTTTTTCTAATTATCAGGGAGAAAAATAAAATAATGCTTATCTTTCCCATATACCTTATGAGATCAGAAATTAATCAATTTACCCATCATATCTTATTTTAAAGCTGTGGTCTTGAAACATAGGCTGTAATCATAAATTATTTTATATTACATATGTTCTCTATCAAAGAACATGCATTTTGTTTTTAAGATATATTAATAATCATAACTACATAAATATTTACTAAGCCTGTTACTCTGTTCTTATTCATTCCATTCATTCGTCCCTGTTTAATTCCTTCCATTATGAAATACATGATTTTTGTGTGTGTGTAGGGAGGATGGATTGCTGTGCCAACTATCTTTCATCTGTTCATCACATCCCTTTTCCATGCTTTTCTCTGCAGTGAGGGGTTGGTTTGAATATCTTACATCATTGGGATCCCTGCTCTATGTTTTCTGTTGCATTTAGCTTATGGGGCCAAGAGTTTGGAGGAGAAAAGAGTGAGATTAGCATATATTTTGCCCTCAGGAAGTTGCCTCAGGTTGCTGCTGTTGTTCAGTTGCTAAGTCCTGTCTGGCTCTCTGCATCCCCATGAACTACAGCACGCCAGGCTTCCCTGTCCTTCACTATCTCCCGGAGTTTGCTGAAGCCCCTGTCTATTGAGTCAGCGATGCTATCCAACCATCTCATCCTCTGTCACCCCCTTCTCCTCTTGCCCTCAATCTTTTCCAGGATTGGGGTCTTTTCCAGTGAATCAGCTCTTCCTATCAGGTAACCAAAGTATTGGAGCTTCAGTTTCAGTCCTTCAGTGAATATTCAGGGTTGATTTCCTTTAGGACTGACTGTCCAAGGGATTCTCAAGAGTCTTCTCTAGCACCACGGTTCAAAAGCCTCAATTCTTCAGTGCTCAGCCTTCTTTATGATCCAACTTTCACATCCATATGTGACTACTGGAAAAACCATAGCTTTGACTAGATAGACCTTCTTTGGCAAAGTGATGTCTCTGTTTTTTAATACACTGTCTAGATTTGTCATAGCTTTCCTTCCATGGAGCAAGCATCTTTTAATTTTGTGGCCGCAGTCACCGTCCATAGTGATTTTGGAGCCCAAGGAAATGAAATCTGATGATGTTTCCACTTTTTTCTCATCTATTTGCCATGATGGGACCAGATGCCACAATCTTCATTTTTTGAATGCTGAGTTTCAAAACAGTTTTTTCATGCTCCTCTTTCACCTTCATCAAGAGGCTCTTTAATTCCTCTTCATTTTCTGCCATTAAAGTGATATCATCTGCATATCTGAGGTTGTTGATATTTCTCCCAGCAAACTTGATTCCAGCTATTGAGTCATTCAACCCAGCATTTCATATGATGTACTCTGCATAGAAGTTAAATAAGCAGGGTGACAATATACAGCCTTGATGAACTCCTTTCCCAATTTTGAACCAGTGCATTGTTCCACGACCATTTCTAACTGTTGCTTCTTGACCTGCATACAGATTTCTCAGGAGGCAGGTCAGGTGGCCTGGTATTCCCATCTCTTAGGAATATTCCACAGTTTGCCTCAAGTTAGTATACTTTGTAACAGAAAGTCACTGATCACCTCAAGGTGGCCTGCTTTACATAACACATTCACAGCTTGGATCCAACCACACCTCTCTCCCTCTGCTTTCCCCCTTGGGCCTAGGGGTACTGGCAGCTGGCTGAGCAAGCCCTGGGCTCTTACATTATTCCTTCTGGTTCTCCTACATCTCACTCACTCATTTGTAATTAGTCTCCCTGAATATAAATGCTCATTTATCTTTAACCTAATTTGAGTCTCCACCTATTTTGTGTAGGGACACTGATATCACTGATTATTCATAAGATTGGCTAAGATACAGCTGGCACAGGATCCCTTTTCATAATTGTTTGCAACATTATAAGCGTTTTCACTCCATATACTCCAGGTTTTTGTTGTTTGTTTTTTTCAGGGCAGACATTACTGTTCAATATTTTTTTCTTATCGCACTGCTCCCATTGTTTGGAATTTTCCTTAAAGTTCACTCATAATTTTTATGTTGGATCTTTGTTCTGTCTTCACTATCTGCTATCTTCTCTCCTATTACTGTCATTTCTCCATCTTACCTCTGCATGCTGGGGCACTTACCTACTCACCCTTGACATTACGCATTTGGTTTTCTGCAACATTAATTCTTCCCTTTACCGGCAGACTTTCATCTACCATTACATGCTTAGTTTGTGGTTGTTTAAAAAAATTAAACCCACTCCCAATGTTTATTTTTATAGCACTACTTCTCTGGATGACTTTTGCTTCTGCATCATAAGACTTTTAACTTCTTTTAAACTAGGTGTTTGTCCAGTAACTGGGTGATTTTGTTAAATTCGTATTAAGTTTTCTTATTTTCCCTGCAGAAACTCACTTTCTGGGTTCTATTCATTTAATTATAAACTACTGAAATGTTATTCTACTTCCGTATACTGTACTACATGCCATTCTTTTTTGTTTGTTTGCTTCTCTAAGAAGTCATTCACTATCCAAATTTTCCCAGCTCCACTTCCTTTTCCTTTTGGGTGAGTAGACTCCCAGGCTCAAATGTCCATCTGAAGAGCAAAAGTGCAAAAAAAAACTTTCAGCTCCAGTCCTCTATCTTCCTGGCCGTTATGGAGTATGGATGTGCTGATCTTCTACTCTCTAATGCTGTGTCACTTAGAGTAATTGGAATCTATGGAATAATCTAATTTGAAATTTGTCTTCCTATCAGGGCTTTTCCTGATCTATCTCCATTTACAGCTCTTTGAGTCCATGAAATAATGGGCCACTCCCATCTTCATTTTATACCTGCCCATTTTGTGTTCTCTTTTCATTTTGCTTTTTAGTCCTAAAAGGTGTACAAAAAGAGCTACTGGTGGTGAGAAAAAAGTGGAGAATGGTGCCTTGGCAAACTTGTAAGAAAATATCTATGTGGATGACAGACAGCTGCCCATTTTAGTGCCTGGGACAGAGCCTGGGGACACAGGGCTATGGGGCTGACATCAATAGAACCGAAATAATCTGTCTTCCTGAAGACCCTATAGGAGTTCTATTAGAAAAAGCAAACTGTGTGGTTCCTTCTCAATTCTAAGATTGTTTCAGTACTGCTTTTCTACGAAAAAAAAAAAAAAAGGAATCTAGGAACAATCAAAATGAGGATAAGATACAGGCAAGGAAATAAGATGACTCAGAGTATATGGAGGTCACAGGGAACAAGCATAGTTTTCAGTCCTCTGGAATCCCTTTCAAGGATCTGAATTCCTTCAAGCTATGATGAAACCCTCCACTCTAGGTTGCCAGTCTTTTCTGTATTTGCTTCCACTGTTCCAAAAAGCTCAAATCTGTAGTTTCTGATGACCCCTCCCATACCCCTGCCTCCACATATTGCTCACATACTATGAGCTCCATTCCTGAACACCCCCTTTCCTCAGCTCTGCCTTTCCAGATCAAACTATTCTATGGAGTTCTGCTTGGATTATATTTCTTCCACGAAAAGACTCAATGGCTGCCATGAAAAGACATGGGCAGAGGACAATCTAAATTTCTGCCTCATTTGAATCACAGCAAATACGCTTTCTCTGTTTTCTATATTGGGCTTCCAATTTCAAATGTTTTTCTGTGGCTTAAAAATGTTGGAGGTCTACTATTAATTTTGGTCAGATTTTTTCTATATATTTGTTTAATTTTTCTCAGCCACAAGGGTTGGATTCTTTTCTTTTTTAATTTTATTTTTAATTGGATGGTAATTATTTAACAATACTGCAATGGTTTCTGCCATATATCAAGATGAATAAGGCATAGGTATACATATATCCCCTCCCTCTGAAACCCCTTCCACCTTCCTCCCCTCCCCGCCTCCCAGGCTGTCACAGAGCACTGGCTTTGGGTTCCCTGTTCCATACAGCAAATTCCCACTGGCTGTCTACTTTACATATGGTGATACATATGTTTCCATGCTAGTCTCTCAAATCATCCCACCTTCTCCTTCCACCACTGTGTCCAAAAGTCTGTTCTCTATGTCGGCATCTCCACTGCTGCCCTGCAGATAGGTTCTTCAGTACCACCTTTCTAGATTCCATATATATGTGTTAGATTATGATATTGGTCTTTTCTAACTTACTTCACTTTGTACAGGCTCTAGGGCCATCCACCTCACTAGAACTGACTCAAATGCATTCCTCTTTAGAGCTGAATATTCCATGGTGTATATGAACCACAACTTCTTTATCAATTCATTGACTTCTGACTAAAAGGTAAATTCTTAGTAGCAGGGATTATTCATAACTTTTGTCTTTAAGTAATGCCTGTAGTACCCAGAAGAATGTTTTACACATTTTGACTACTCAATATACTCTATAGATATAATTAAGATATATGAGTCCCTCTTATGGGTAGAACTGTGCTCCAGCAATATTCACATGTTGAAATTTTAACTCTCAGTACCTTAGAATGTAACCTTACTTGGGAAAGGGTTGTTGCAGAGGTAATTCTTTGAAGTCATACTGAACTAAGGTGAGCTCTAATCCAATATGACTGGTGTTTTTGTAAAAAGGGGAAATTTAGGCGCAGATATGCACAGAGGGAGAAAGAATGCCACGTGAAAATGAAGGAAGAGACCAGGGTGATGCAGAAGAAGCCACAGAGATAGAAGAGAAGCCTGAAGCAGACTCCCCCCACAGTCCCCAGAAGGGATCCATAGTGCCAACCCTGGATTTCAGGCTTCCAACCTGCAGAACTGCAAAGCAATACATTTCTGCTGCTTGAGCTACTCAGTTGTGATGCTTTGTTTTGATAGCTGTAGGAAACTAACACAGTCTCTAAAGACAGAAACAGATGAAGGACAAAACAAACGTGATTCTCCACCTTCCCGTGAAATCCTGGATTTGACTATGAGGAAACTGCACAAGGTTGTAGCTTCCACTCAGCAGAACCCAGGTCTTACTGTGAAGGAACCTAGTCCATGGCAGGCCAGCACTGTGGAGCTAAGTCAGTGTTTGTTGTGATTTTGGAAAAGCCAGGCTAATGAGAAGGCTCTAGGACTCAGCCCCGTGTCATTTGGGTAGCACAGTTCAAAGAGCAGGATGCAGAGGTCTGGCCTCTGTTGGGATTACTATGGAAACAATGGCCAATGCAGAGGGGCTGAGACTCTGGTCTCCTTCTCCAAGACAAAAACACGACAGGCTTAAAGCCACGTTGGCTGCAGGAAGAATTAAGCAAGGTTTGGTGCTGGTAAACCTGGAATGGGCTGGCTGCACCATCCACACCAATATAACCATGCCTTGGAAATGGGATTTTTCCTTAGTCTTCTCCTTAGAACATGTCCACAGCCTTCAAGTACAAATTTAGAAGGGAATTGTTATTGCTCTGGGCCCTGAAGAAAAAATAAACAATTCCACAAAGGAAATATGTAAAGGCTTATTTGTCATGGAATCATAAGGCTAGAAGAAATCCTCAGAGAGACTAAGACCCATTCCTCTCTCACTAAGCCTTTGCTTAAAGATAAGAAGCTACTTTATAAAGAAAGGTGAGAAGGCAATTTTCTGTCTGTCTTCTCTGCTGTTTGCTACTTGGAATTGCAAGGGAGAGAGGAAAGATGTGGAGAGAGGAAAGATGTAAAGAGTGGGGAAACACATTGATCGTACTAAAAACCCACATTCATATCTACTCTACATGTTACAGAACGATTTTAGGACTAGTTATTTTATTTTGTCCTCTCAGCAACCCTATGAGGTTGAAATTATTCCCTTTCTTTTACACCTTAGGAGACATTTATTAATTTTTTTTTCTAAAAGTAAAATTGAGAACTGGCTCAAGTTCATATATCTAATCATTACCAGCTGAAATTTCATATTCAGAACTTCTAGCTACAAATATTATATTATTTCCACAGACACACTGGAGAGAAATAGCAGGAGGGGCAGAAAGGGTATAAGGAGGAAAGAGCGGAAGGGGGCTTCCATGGTGGGTCAGTGGGTAAGAACCTGCCCTCATGGACAGAGGAGCCCGCTGCGCTACAGTTCATGAAGTTGCAGAGAGTCAGACACAACTTAACCACTGAACCACCAGTGCAATTCAGGGGACACGGGTTCGATCCCTGGTCAGGGAAATAAGATCCCCTAGGCTGTGGGGCTACTAAGCCCATTCGCCCCAACTAGAGAGCTTGCATACCACAATGAAGACTCAGCGTAGCCCCCCAAAAAAAGAGAGAGAGAAAGAAAGATGGATCTGTGGAAAGGGAGTTCCTTTTCATGGGGGTAAGATTAAAGGCCACAAAGGATGAGAGGGCTCTCTACTACCTTGTCTGAGTCTGGCCTGGCTTTGTCTACACTCGCCACCACCCAGCACAGGTGAGTTTCAACTTTTTTTATAGGTTTCGGTCATTTTTATCCAAGCTTCACTCCAGGCTTTATAATTATAACCCCACGAGCATTTCCTCCCAGGCTTTACCTTGCAGCCTCTTGGCATCTCTGTGTCTTTTCTCCAAATCTTCCACATATTATCTGTATTTCCCCTCAGTTGTAGAAGCCAAAGCTGGATGAAATCTCACGATTCAGTTTTTCCTTCCATCTACTGCACTCTACTTCACAATGAAGGTGCCTGTCAAAAGATTAGAACGATCCACTCACCTTATGTTAGCTTTTAAACTACATTTAAGCAATGAGATGTATACCTTAGAACCAGTATTTCCTTTAGCTGGCGAATGTTTCGGTTGTTTCTCTATTTACTAATACCAACTGATAATCAGATGATGAAAGAGGAAAATAAATTATGTTGATTTTAAACAACACTATACTTTTCCGGGTTGCCACTCATCTTGGGGTGTCACTTTCCATTTCAGGCAACAGTGAACCTGGTAAAAGGTGAGCAAAACTTTCCATCAAGTGATGATGGGAAAAGGACAAAAATGGCCATCTTCTTCTAGTGACTGTCATCTATTACTACTAGGAAACAAGAGTGAACACTAGTTGATAAATCAGTATGTATCACTCACCATGTGCTAAGGATTTCCTGTTCTTAGTAGCCTTTAATCCCCTCAACCTTAGAAAGTAGATACTGTAACTTTCATTGCAGAAAAGAAGAACATCAATCCAGGCCCATTTAACTGTAAAGGTTTTGGCTATTATGTTATACCACCAGAATGCTTGCAATATTATTTACTGCCTAGCCTAGAGAGAGAAAAAGAGACAGACAACCAGAGAGGGAATATTGTAAGAAAAGGGAAAAAGTATGTTTTATATATTTTGAAAATAAATAATGCAACTTTACAAATGACAGTAGAAAAAAGTGGAATGGAAACACTTTCCTTGGAGTGCTGGAGTGTTGACGGCAAAACTGAAATGGCTTTTTGGGAGTCTGATCATCTTCCCAGATGAACCCCTGCCTCATCCTATTTTTGCTGTCTGTCTGAGCCCAGACAGTTCAGTTGCTAAATGGTAGAGATTTATATTCAGATTAGCCACTAAACAATCCAATTAATAGATAAGAGTAAGTAACAGACTGAATCTGCCATGGCTAATTTCACCACCACCTGTTGATTCTTTAGTACTTGATCTGATCCACCACATATGATCTGATCTAACCCACGTGGTTGTTAAGATGCCTAGGATACTGTGTGTGAGGTTCCAGCTACTTCAACATTACATTTATAGCCTTCAAATGCCACATCCTCAAAAAGAGCCAGATCTAGAATGAAAGCACATACAACAAGCCTATTTGATTTTTTATTTATTTTTTTTTTAATTTAAAAAAATTTTTTTTTCTATTTGATTTTTTAATAGATACATTTTCTAATAATGGATTCTCTAACTGAGATAAATACATATTTTATCTTTATATATAAATATAAAAGTATGTAACAAAAAATTGTCTTTAAAGGTGATTACTTTGTGCACCAGAGTCCCTTAAATTGTCATACTGATAACTAACAAGTAATAGCTTTATTATTATTATTAACTAATAGTTTAGAGAGTTTTACTTGTTTTCACATAAAGCATTATAGGTTTATCATTTAATTTTTCATTAAGACATAAACAGTCTCCATTACTAAAATTTTATCTGTTAGAGCTTCTGTACAAATAAAAAATATTAATAAACAATTAGAAAGTGACTGGTTGTGTGACTAATAAACCTGTATGATCTTATTGAATAGACCACTAGTCTTCATTCAGGGAATCTGGTTGATAATTGCAGCTGCAGCACAGATTTCCTGAGCTAAGAGAACTGAGTCAGGCCATTTAGTTCAGACTCTCAATGGAGAGGATCTGAAGACCAGACAAGTTCATTGCAGATCTCCTGATTCCTAGCTGTGTATCACCTATACCTCCAGAGTCTAAGAATTTACAAAGAAAAACATCAGAAAATACAGAACACAATTAGATTCTAGAAATATCTCATGTCTTGATAACACTGAATCAATCTTGAAAGTACAGCCTGATTATTAAGATTGTATAGTTAGCACTAGCCTTTCAATTTTGAAATATAAATGCAAACCCACTTTGTAAAGATTTCTTGAGTATAATTGAGACCAATCATAACAAATCACTGATTTTATTTTTGGTAGGCCATGGCAAAATGTATGGATTTTTATTTGAAAAACAATGAGACAATGGATGAATTTTCTAAATTTAAACATTTTTTAATTTCTATTTTATTTATTTCAAATCATTGAATTTTGACCCATATACCTTCATTACATTTTCCACTGACTTTGCAGGGTGGGGTGGCACTGATATAACTTTTTAGCATTAATAACTAAACAAGATGGAGGTGGATAGACAGTATAACATGTGAATCCACAGCTTATATGCTTCTATCAGTTATTCATTCACTCACCTAATTATTCAACACATATTGACCTCCTGGCTGTAGGCTTTAGGATACAGAAATGAACAAGACATGGCTGGTTCCAGACTCTACAATCCAGGATGAGATGAACATGTCAACTAGGATTACAGTGTAGAACAGGACGTGCTGTGAGCCAGGTAAGAACGAGGGACAGCAAGGACATGGGATGATGTAAATGCAAGCTGCGTAGCAAAGGACAGGCTACCAGGAGGAGATGGCTTAAAGGATCGAATTAAATATTTATAACTGGGGTGGGAGGAAGGGACAGGTCAGGAGATTGGGATCAACATGTACACACGGCTATATTTAAAATGGATAACCAACAAGAACCTACTATATAGCAAGAGGAACTCTGCCAGCCTGGATGGGAGGGGAGATTGGGGGAGAATGGATACATGTGCATGCATGGCTGAGTCCCTTTGCTGTCTGCCTGAAACTATCACAACATTGTTAACTGGCTATGCTCCAATATAAAAGAAAAAGCAAAAAAAAAGGACAGGCTACCAGGAGGAGAAGGCTTAAAGGATTGAATTCAGTATTTATAATTATAAAAATAGACAATATTTTATTGTTTCTTGTAATATCTATTTATCTTGTTAATATTTACAAAAATTTATTTACATGTATATAATAATACTTAGAATAGACAATATTTTACTGATGCCAGGTGTTATTCTAAGGACTTTACATCTATTAACTTATTTAACCCTCACAACTCCTTGAAATAGGTGCTATTATTATCTCCATTTTGATGTGAACCAAGGTTCAAGGTCATAGAGTTAGAAAGCGGCAGAAGTGGAATTTGAACTCAAACAGACTCTGCTTTGTGACAAAGAAAAGAGAGTGGGAGCAAACAAAAAGTTAGGATGAGATAAGATCACAGATGTCAGCAAAAGCAAGTCATAGCAGCTTAGTGAGACATGAACAGCTGTGTTTGTCCTAAAGGCTGGAACTGCGAGCGGCTCTTCGGTGGGTCAGAATATGACCTTAGCACACACATTCTCACTTCCATCCCTCTGCTCACATGCTACCAGACATGTCCTTTCTCCCTCCTTGCTTTTCCTTCATCGTTTCCCCTCCTTTAAAACCTATCTCCTCTGTGCTACTTCCAACCCATAAAACCACCATCCAACTCTTCCAGCATAAACTGCCCTTATCACATTATTCAGCAATTTTGACTGACATTGTGCAATAATTTTTCACAAGGATTTATGCAATAATCCCATAGAGGTCACACACACTCTGAAGGGTTAGAAACCGCGACCTTTTCCCTTTCTGTACTCCCACAGCATCTAGTTCAGCTAATAAGCATCTAGAAGGTACTAGGAGAATAAAGCTGGTAAAGTGAAACATCACAGGGGCAGTAGAATCTGTTGTTATTGCTGTTCCTTGAAACAGAAATTTCCCAACCTGTCTATCCAGTCTTTCTGAGTGCCTGTGGTATAATCAAGAAATTTAAATCTCAACAATAGATAATTATAATTTACTTGGCAAATGCCCAAACTGCTGCCCAGATTAATGGGGGGAAAAGATAAAATAATAAGGCATAACACAGATATTAGCTCTCCCTGATTTTCTAATATCTTAACTCATAACTAGTATTATTTTAAAGATAATCAATATATTTTAAGATTAGAAGGTCTCTTATGATGTAATCCTACACCTCCCAATTCATCAGTCTCCAGGCTTACTGTTCAGACAGGATTTAATTTTTAAATTAGCCTTGACACTTGAGAGACTATTTTTAAAGATCTACCCCATAGGAAATTCCATATCCTTCCCTAGTAATGCATCCCACTCAGCCAGTTCTTCCCTAGGTTTAATCTAAATCCCACACATTGCAGTTGGGGCTCATTTCCTCTTGTTTTGACCCCTGCTGTGTAAATGAAGACTAGTCAATTATGTTCAATTATGACTAAACCATTCTTAAAAAAAAAAAAAAAAAGAACTATTAAATAACCCAGGCCTCTCTTGCTTAGTTGACTAATCATAGTTATTTTAACTTATACTCATAGACCTGATTCCCTAATTCTTTTATCTTCACTACTAAATACTTTCCAAGTCCTCTACCATTCTTTAGTGAAGAACCTAGAGCTTAAAAATGGGACCTGGGGACTGCCTGGCTAGTAGCAAACATAACTGCAAGATGACCTCATGGTTCCTGAGTTCTGCTCCCCTCATAGTGCTGTTCCTGCCTCTCATTGAGATGACTCCACTCCTTACATGGAGACTGTCTAGCATCACTGCCTGATAATCATCCCTAAAATATCCATCAATCAGACTAGAGAAGATTACAGAGCAAGGATTCTCTTTTTAGCTACTTGATACTGTTAGTTGAAATTCTCTGTGAATGCATTGTCATTTGTTCACATTAGTAAAAATATACATTCTTATTGCTACCTTATCCTCTAAGATGTACATACACTATTATTATCAGTAAATTTAATGAGTATGTTTCTTTTTTTCTTTTCCAGATTGCTGACCGTTTTGTCCCAGTCACGCCAACCCCTCTCTTAAGTTGGCATGTATTTTCATAACCATGTGTTGAGTTTGGTCCTCAGTCCAGTGAACTTCCCTAGGATGGCTGTAATTTTATTCCCTAATAAAATGATGAGGCTTTCCTATTGAATATAATATTAAATAGGTTAAAGTCAAAATAGACAACATCAAGTCTTTCAAACCCTAAAGTCATAATGAATGAGTCTGACAAGGTTCTTTTCATCATGAGTATTCAGTTACCTGTCCAAGTTTGAAAAAAGAAAAAAGAAAAGCTTTAAGCTTTAATTCTGGTCACCTACTATGAACTTTAAAAATTGTATTAGTCTGCTTGGGCTCTCCTAACAAAGTACCACAGATTGGATGGCTTAAACAAATTTATTTTATCATAGTTCTGGAGGCTAGAAAGCCAAGATCAAGGCAAGGCTGGTATCTATTGAGGCCTCACTCCTTGGATTGTACATGGCCATCTTCTCCTTGTGTCTTCACATGATTACCCATCTGTGCATATTTGCATCCTAATCTCTTTTTATAAGGACACAAATTGTGTTGAATTAGGACTCACCCCAGTGACCTCATTTAATCGTAATCACCTCAATAAAATCCTGTCTTCAAATACAGTTACATTCTGAGATACTGGGAGTTAGGATTTCAACATACGAATTTTGAGGGGGACACAATTCAGCTCATAAAAATACATATTTATCCATTACTATATTGTTCCTCCACTGTGTATAATACTGCTGATATTTTGCCAGAAATGCATTTTTGCCTTGCTTTATGTTTTTTCCCCAAATCACTTCCTAAACCCAACCTCAGATGTTTTGTTATCCTAAAATCTTCACCGATTCCTTATATTTCTTTTTAAAATTCTCTTTGATTTTTCTTTTTTAATGATATCAAAGCAACTCATCAATTCAAATTGGACAACTGACTGAGAAAAAAAATTCAAACTACATGTTTAGTGCAGTTTGATCTCTATTGCCAAGATCACTTAAGCCAATAAGCCTTAAATCTAGCCTTGATAATATCCTGTTTTATTCCCATTTCAAATGTAGTTCTGTATACAGAAACCTCTCTCTCTTTTTTTCACCATTCCTTAAGTTTAAGTATGCTTCACTCTTTTGGATGGTTTGTTTCCTTAAGTTCTTTAAGCAGAGAGATTTTTTTTTTTTTTAACTATCTACCTAAGATTACTAAAACCTGATTTCTAAAACATGTTAACTTTACTTAACTGACATAAAAGAATCTATGTAGTAGCAACATCACCAAAGACATGAATAGCTGGATTAAAAGATGAAGAGTCAAGATTCCCCAGCCTCAGATCCAAGGGGAGCTCCTGGGTTAAAATGTTCAGACATGTTTTTCCAACACTGTCTTAGATCCTCTTCTGCTTTTGACCAGGTCCCCTCGTGAATCATTAATCCCTTTAATGCCTCCTCTGTGTGGACTATTTCTAATCCTATCCTACATATCCAGGTTCTCAGCCTTACTTCAGGCACATCTACCTAAATATCCCTCCACATCATTAATGACTCCTTCAAATCTGCTTCTTCTCCAGGTATCTCAATTTTTCTTGACACCCAGTCTCCTAGTTACCCAGGCTGGAAACTTTATAAACAGACATATAGTTTTTCTCTTCCATCACTAAAATGTCCACTTTACCTTCATGACCTCTGACTCGAACCATTCATTGATAATCAGGACCTTTTAATTTACTGAATTTCTCTGCTACCACCCTTTTGATCTCAGCCCTGTAGTGCTAGACTGCTATTTCCAACAACAAACTGTGCAGAGAAGAGACAGCAGACAAGGAGAGAGGCATGTCCATAGAGATAAAGAAGACAGATGCTAAAGGAAGAGTTGTTTCCCTTAACAATTCCCAGTTCAAATTTATATATGTCTGATGCCTTCCAAAGCTGAACAAAGTTCAAATTCTTACACTAGGAAATGCCTTCCACATTCTGGTGCTAATTTCCCAACAATTTTCCTTTGATGCTCTAAAAACATGGACATTTCATTATTCCTTCCATAAATCCTGTGCTTCCATAGCGGCACAACTGTCATACACTTTTTTTCAAATGTTTCCTCTCCTCTAGTTTCTACTCATCATTCAAATTTAAGTTATTGTGTGAAGCTTTTTCTAATATTTTCAGATATAAGGGACTCATATCCAAACCACCCTCTAGCTTGTGCATGTGGTGTGTGCTCAATCATGTCCGACTCTCTTCAACCTATGGTCTGTAGTCCGCCAGGCTCCTCTGTCCATGGGATTCTCCAGGCAAGAATACTGCAAGGGTTGCCATTTCCTCCTCCAGGGATCTTCCCAACTCAGGGATCAGACCCATGTCTCTTGCATCTCCTACATTACAGGCAGATTCTTTATCACTAGAGCCACCTGGGAAGCCCTCAGTCAGTCAGTTCAGTCGCTCAGTCGTGATCGACTCTTTGTGACCCCATGAATCGCAGCACGCCAGGCCTCCCTGTCCATCACCAACTCCCGGAGTTTACTCAAACTCCTGTCCATCGAGTCATTGATGCCATCCAGCCATCTCATCCTCTGTCGTCCCCTTCTCCTCCTGCCTCCAATCCCTCCCAGCATCAGGGCCTTTTCCAATGAGTCAACTCTTTGCATGAGGTGGCCAAACTATTGGAGTTTCAGCTTCAGCATTACTCTACACAAACCCAAGAGAAGAGCAAATGATCTATTGGAGTGTAGAAAGAAAATATTTGAACATCTATTATAGTTATTTCTAAAAATAAGAAAGAAGTTAAAGGCTACTATTATTTAATAAACATATTGACCCTGGTACCCTCACTAGGTCAATGCATTAGATACAGATGCTATGGAAAGTAGCCTTCAAAAGTCTGGAGTTCCATAATGATGAAGCATTTGTTGAGATGCACATCCATCATTCATTTTCAGCATATTATGACATGAAAGTTTATGCAGGTTTTTGGACAGTCTTATCTAGTCTTACAATATGCTTTCTACAAGTCCCTGAAAATTAAAAAATAATATTATAATGTAAGCACCAGCAAACAAGAATTAAATGACAGACATAACATTCTCTGTCTCCCAATAAGAACTTTACATCAATCACACTAGGTGCAAAAACAATGGCTGTTAAATCAGATCTGACCTATAAATCATATCCCTACTGCCAAAAAAATGTATTAGTTGTATATTTAAGAAAGTAAGAAGAATCTCCATTGTTCAGCAAAATTAAAATCATTTGAAATATACTATCTATTTCCTCTTTACATTTTTTAAATTTCTCATTCTGTATATAATTATAATATATGTAATATATTAGTACAGAGTACATGCCTGTAACTTACCATGTATTTTTGGCATGCCAAAACTTTTATTAATAGGTTGCACTAACAAAAAGTGTGGGGATCAATCTTCTGAACTGACATAACTATTCATACCTTTTTAGCGGAATTCATTATTTTCTTACTTTTACTCTGAGCTTCCCAGATGGTGCAGTGGTAAAGAATCTGCCTGCTAATTCAGGAGACACAGGTTTGATCCCTGGGTGGGGAAGATTCCCTGGAGGAGGAAATAGCAACCCACTCCAGTATTCTTGCCTGGAGAATCCCATGGACAGAGAAGACTGGTGGGTTACAGTCCATGGGATCACAAAGAGTCAGACATGATTGAACGACTGAGGACTACTTTTATTCTAGCCACTTATAAATAGGCATTTTTGCCCCCTGCCCCAAGTCTTCTAAACTGTAATCTCTTGGAGGAAACAGGCATCTTATTTTATTCACATGTAACTGTCCACTGTGTTTAACACATTTATTGAGCACATTAGTGATTGATTATTTGATAAATGTTTGGTGGGAGGATGAATGTTTCATTTCAAGTGCTATTTAAGGGAATTCCCTGATGATTCAATGGTTAAGACTTTGCCTTCCAATGTATGGGATGCAAGTTCAATCCCTGGTCAGGAAACTAAGATCCCATATGCCACATGCAAAAAAAAAAAAAAAACAAAGCAGAAGCAATATTGTAACAAACTCAATACTTTAAAAATAGCCCATGACAATAACAAAAACTCTAAATAAGAAAAAATAAATAAATAAAATAAAGCGCTATTTAAATGTCCCTGTTTGGATGACCAAGAAAGAATAGTTCAGGTAGCCCTCCCTGGGCAAGAGGGGTCAAGAGCATCTTGGGTGGAGTTACAAGAATCAACATAGTATCCCAGATTTCCCTAAGAAGAATGTCACATTTCAGCAAGCAGAAAGAAGGCAGAGTCAAAACCAGTAGTGGCAACGGTTTGCCTCTTTGAAGAGAGCCAGGGCTCCTGGCACATTCACCATTGCCCAAAAGAAAAGTGCCTGTCTGCTCTTATCATCAACGGAACTGTTCTTCTGACACGTATTCTGTGAACATGCCGTCTCTGCTACATGCACTAGAACCCAGGGCCTGCTTTGTTCCCTAACATGAACTGACTTAGCAGGAAATGCATCTTTACTGCCCTTTTTAGATGAGTATCACAGCTCCACTTACAGTAAAAACACGCATCACAGTAGCCACGTTAAAAATAACACACAGGACAACCACCAACGGTAAAACATTTTAATCATGAAAGTCCTTCAGAAGGCGAGCACCGTAATTACCAAAGTTTTGGTATCGCCTGCATTTAGAGACATTCCAGGCAATGATAGAGGATAAAGCCCTATGACATCATTAAACCTGCAAAGAAAGAATAGAAAGGAGACTGGGGGCAAGGAGGTTGTTGGGAAAAGAAGTGTCTGAATCAGATGAGAAAACTGTCCACATGCTGCATTGAGAGCAAGGAATGAGGTAAGAGGAGGAACTGCTGTGGGGAACGAATATCCA
The DNA here is from genome assembly GCF_019320065.1 of Cervus canadensis. Classification (NCBI taxonomy): domain Eukaryota; kingdom Metazoa; phylum Chordata; class Mammalia; order Artiodactyla; family Cervidae; genus Cervus; species Cervus canadensis. Next base: position 68,179,907 of record NC_057386.1, read on the forward strand.
GCAGCACCCACAGGGATAGAGAAAGAGGAAGGGGCTTCACCCTTCCCCCGTGTTATGTAAGAGCTGGCTTTGGGTATAGATGTTTTACTGTATCTGAGGGCACTGTGGAGTTTCAAGCACCTTAGTCGTTTTGTTTCTGACAATTCTTAGCTAAACATGGAGCTCATGAAATCCAGATATCACAAAGACTGAAGCCAGGCTCAGCTGTGAAGTCGCCTCCAATTGCTCAGCCAGAAGGTGACCAGGAGAACAAAGGGGTCCGGTTAGCCAACAGGGAGGCTCTGCCCACGCACCCCCTCTTCAGCATCACAGCCCAGGCTCATAGAGGGTAAGGTGGACTCCAAAATTATAAAGTTTCATGGAGTCCTGGGAGGGGAAATAATGCCCCTCACCTGTGCCAGCCCAGCTGAAGTGTGACAACTCCACAAAGTGTTAAGGATTGACCAGATGCCCAGGTGAGAGGTGAAAGGGAACTGTGAGGCGTATCAGAGACTCTTAGGGTTGAGAATGTGGGTTTGTTTCTACTTCCTTGAAGCTCAGTTAGAAGCCTGACTGGTCTATTCCCAGGCAGCTCAGAGCTCCCTGTGTGCCTTGAAACCAATGGAAAACTAGAGACCTTCCTACGGAGATCGCTCATACAGTGGGGGAGGTCATGAAGCCCCACATCGGTCACAAAAGAAAGGTGTTAAAATGTAGTAAAATAACAGATTGGAGGAACACTTTGAAAAAAGATTGAGCAATTTCTTATAGTCACATGTACACCTACCATGCCACAGCAACTCCATTTTTATATATCCAGGAAAAATGAAAACATATGTCCACACAAAGACTTGTACAAGAATGTTCATAGCAGCTTTATTCATAAGAGTGAAAAACTTCCCAAATGTCCATCAAAAGGAGAATGGATAAACAAATTGTGGAGTCTATAATGAGACACTTCTCAGCAAACAAACAAGCAAAACAAAAACTATTGACATGCACAGCACATATGAATCTTCCAGACATTATGCTGAGCAAAAGAATCCCAGCACTGAAGAATACACACTGTGTTATTCCATTATAAATGTAAAGTTGTAGAACAGGCAAAACACACATATTATGAAAAAAATCAGAACTGTGGTGGCTCTGCAGAAGAGAGAATTGGCTGCGAGGAGGAAATTGTTGGGATGATGGAAATGTTCAATATCTCTATTAAGGGTGTGGATTATAGTAGGTATGCATTTATAAAAAATTACTGAATTATTTACTTAATATTATTTTACTTAATGTAAATTTCACCTTAATAAATAATAAACAAAAGTTGAAGCCTAGTTAGTGGGTTTCTTTTCGTCCCCTCCACAGTCGAGTGCTCAGCCACTCAGTCATGTCCGACTCTTTGCAGCCCCATGGATTGTAGCCCACCAGCGTCGTCTGTTCATGGGATTACCTCAACAAGATACTGGAGTGGGTTGCCATGCCCTCCTTCAAGGGATCTTCCCAAGCCAGGGATCAAACTCACATCTCCTGCGTGGCAGGCAGATTCCTTACCACCAGTGCCACCTGGGAAGTCCCCTCCACAGTGGAATGGGTTACCAATTCTTAAACTAATTTCTGTGTATTCTAATCTTGAGCAAGTAAGCAAATGTATTAAGGATAATGAGATCCCATATAGTTGTAGAAGAACTACAAATTCAGAAAAGAGAGGATCAGAATGCACACTATACTGTTAGACTGCAATTAAAAGCACCACTAGGAAGTCATAGTTTTTAATAGGTGAATGGACATAAACAGAGACAGACAGACAGATAGATAGATAGATATTTTCCCAGCTCGTTCATGTGAGAAGACCTAGAAGCAATGACATCCATAACATAAGCACACATAGTACTTACATTGACTTTTAATCAATAGTGGCTTCTCTAAAAAAAAAAAAAAAAAAAGTAGAAGACAATCCTGGAACATCTAGTTACACAGAAATTCAGATAGTCAAGAATGATGGAAATAGATCAAAAGGACACTAAATCCTAATTTCTGCTTCCACATCGACCAAAAACTAACTAAATAACCTACAGTCATAATTTTTTGTAAACTCATCAGAGTTGAGGATAAAAAAGCCAAAATGAACTAAAATCTAAAAAGCTAGAAAGTGGCAAGTCCTTCATAAGAAATGCCCTATGGCCTCCACCATCTTTTGTAGGGAAGTGGGACTAGGAAGAAGCCACTGTTCATGGGTCAAAGGAGAAACAAAATGAACTTTGTAAGAATTTTAAAGACTACAAGAGAGTTGGTGTAATGTTTAGAATTCTGAGGAGCTCTGCCTACACCAACTCATCAGATCTTTCTCACAGGCCCTCACTAAGTGTTCCTGCAAGATCATGAGCAGAGCAAGAGGGCTGAGACAGAACCCCTAAAACACAGGAGTTTGCTAAATGCTGAGAGGAGGACAAAAGAAACGAAAGAGACTGTTCAAGGCACTGTTCCTTATTCCATCCTTCTCAGAGGCTGCCCACAGCTGGAGGGAAAACAGGAGAGCCAGGAGAGACCCCTTTGAGGAGGAGGTGCCCACAGCCTGAGAGCCTTTCACAGACAAACCTGCTAACTCCCTTTCTGGCACTCTGAGCATTCAACTGAATACTCTTCTCAGCAATCCAAAGATGAGGGCAAGGCAGAAGAGCAGAAAAACTTCTCTTGAACCACAAAAAGCTGGAAGGCAGGCCTGAATAGCAAAGGGGACTCCATAGCAACATAAAAAGCTGGAAGCCAGTTTATAAAGCAAAATGAGATGCCAATTAATTCAGAAAGCTAGAGACTGTTCGTACAAAAAGGTCTTGCCCTGCCAAAGGTAAAGTCCTAACTCACCCCTGAATCATTAACCTAATGGTGAACTAAATTTAATTAAAACAACAATAAATTCCAATCCTAGCTCAACTATGACCTAGATGAACTACTGACAGAAAAAAAGGTGCTCCCTTTCCTGGGCAAATATATTATTTACTTCAGTCTCTACTGTTTTATTTTGTTTGTCTGTTTTCTAGTACACACAATGTCCCACATACAATCAAAATTACAAAATGCATGAAGAAAAATTTTAAAGAAATAATAGGTGATTAAGAGATGGCCCAGAAGTTAAAATGATATGACAGGGACTTTACAATAGCCTTGATAAAAGGATGCACTGAAAGAGGTACCTAACATATATAAACATATGGCAATTTGGGCATAGCAGTAGAAACTGTTACAAAAGAAGAGTCAAATGAAATTGCTGGAAATAAAATACATATCTTAGATTAAAAATTATATAATCATCAATAGACTGGTAACAGTGAAAAGAGTAACAGGTTAACATTGACAATAGGTCAATTGAAATCATCTAAATTTTCACAAAAAAGTGAAAAAAAGAGTAGGAATATCAAACAGTCTAAAGCATATATAATTAGAATTCCATAATGTGAATTAAAATTGCATTAAAATTTCCCTTTATAAAAGGGGAAAATCATAAGTTATAATAAAGAAAACTAGCAGAACCACCTTAACAAAAGGATCAGAGTTAGCAACCCCAGTATGGAGATAAACCAGTATCATGTGCCTCCTGACATGATACACTGAGAAAGACAGTATACAACTTCAATGGTATAACTGCCCCTCAAAGTATATAATCTGAATCTAATTATAGGTACACATTAGACAGACTGAATTTGAAGGACATTCTACAACATAATTGACCTGTACTCTTCAAACATATTAAGATGAAGAAACACCAAGGAAGGATGAGGAACCATTCCATATTTAAAGAGACATCACAGCTCAAGGCTACTAGTGATTCTGGATTGGATGCTGAATGAAGGAAAGCATCCATAAAGGACATTATTAGCATAATTAATCAAAATCCAGTATGGACTATGCATTAGATTAAAATAATGCTAAATTTTCTGGTTCTGATAATTGGATTATGGTTATATTGGAGAACACCTCTGTTCTTAAGAATTATGCAGTAAACTAAGAATAACAGATTATAATGTTTTAAACTCTAAAATGGTATTCTGTCTATAAATACATACAATATACATATACCTATTTCTATACACACAAAGAGAATAATAAAGCAAATGAACAGAAATGTAAAGAGTTAGTGAATCTGGAAAAAGTTATGACTGGAGTTTCTTATGCAACTGATGTAGCTTTTTCATAAATCTGAAATCATATCAAAATACAAAGTTACCCCCAAAGAGCATCACTGAAAACACAAAAGACACTGCTGGAGAATACTGTTGTTGATGTTCAGTCACTCAGTCATGTCCGACTCTTTGCAACCCCATGGACTGCAGCACACCAGGTTTCCCTGTCATTCACCATCTCCTGGAGCTTGCTCAAACTCATGTCCATTGAGTCAGTAATTCCAGAGAATACTAGACTGCTTAAAATGTGGTTCTATAAGTGGTTCTAAAACCACTGAATGGGCTTCCCTGGTGGCTCAGAGTTTGAAGCATCTGCCTGGAATGTGGGAGACCCAGGTTCGATACGTGAGTTTGGAAGATCCCCTGGAGAAGGAAATGGCAACCCATTCCAGTACTCTTGCCTGGAGAATCCCATGGAGGGAGGAGCCTGGTAGGCTACAGTCCATGGGGTTGCAAAGAGTCGGACACGACTGAGCAACTTCACACACATAACCACTGAATAGCAGGCAGGGAGATGCTGTAGTCAAGCAAGCAATCTAGCATTTCAGTTCAGTTCAGTTCAGTCACTCAGTTGTGTCCAACTCTGCAATCCCATGAACTGCAGCACGCCAGGCCTCCCTGTCCATCATGAACTACTGGAGCTTGCTCAAACTCATGTCTATCAAGTCAATGATGCCATCCAACCATCTCGTCCTCTGTCATCCGTTTCTCCTCCCACCTTCAATCTTTCCCAGCATCAGGGTCTCTTCTAATGAGTCAGCGCTTCACATCAGGTAGCCAAAGTATTGGAGCTTCAGCTTCAGCATCAGTCCTTCCAATGAATATTCAGGACTGATTTCCTTGAGGATGGACTGGTTGGATCTCCTTGCAGTCCAAGGGACTCTCAAGAGTCTTCTCCAACACCACAGTTTAAATGCATCACTTTTTCAGTGCTCAGCTTTCTTTATAGTCCAACTCTCACATCCATACATGACTACTGGAAAAACCATAGCTTTGCCTAGACGGACCTTTGTCCGTAAAGTAATGTCTCTGCTTTTTAATATGCTGTCTAGTATTCTTTCCTGGAGAATCCCATGGACAGAGGACCCTGGCAGGCTATAGTCCATGGGGTCACAAGAGTCAGACACGATTTAGTGACTAAACCACCACCACCAAGCCTGTCATTGTTATTATTCCAAGGTCCAAGTGTCTTTTAATTTCACGGCTGTAGTCACCATCTGCAGTAATTTTGGAGTCCCCCAAAATAAAGTCCATTGTTTCCATTGTTTCCCCATCTACTTTCATGAAGTGATGGGACCAAAGTCCATGATCTTAGTTTTTTTAATGTTGAGCTTTAAGCCAGCTTTTTCACTCTCCTCTTTCACCTTCTTCAGGAGGCTGTTTAGTTCTTCTTTACTTTCTGCCATAAGGGTGGTGTCATCTACATATCTGAGGTTATTGATATTTCTCCCAGCAATCTTGATTACAGCTTGTGCTTCATTCAGTCCAGCATTTCACATGATGTACTCTTCATATAAGTTAAATAAGCAGGGTGACAACATACAGCCTTGATATACTCCTTTCCCTATTTGGAATCAGTCCGTTGTTCCATGTCTGGTTCTAATTGTTGCTTCTTGACCTGCATACAGATTTCTCAGGAGGCAGGCAAAGTGGTCTGGTATCCCCATCTCTTTCAGAATTTTCAGTTTGTTGTAATCCACACAGTCAAAGGCTTTAGCTTAGTCAATGAAGCAGAAGTAGATGTTTTTCTGGAACTCTCTTGATTTTTCTGTAATCCAGTGGATGTTGGCAATTTGAACTCTGATTCCTCTACCTTTTCTAAATCCAGCTTGAACATCTGGAATTTCTTGGTTCATTTACCATTGAAGCATGGCTCAGAGAATTTTGAGCATTACTTTGCTAGCGTGTGAGATGAGTGCAATTGTGGGGTAATTTGAGCATTCTTTCTCATTGCCTTTCTTTGGGATTGGAATGAAAATTGACTTTTCCCAGTCCTGTGGCCACTGTTGAACATTTCACTGGTGATCAATTCTGTGTCACCTGTGTCAATTCTGTGTAGATTCTGAAGTGATATAAGTTTAAAACCTAGGGGCTTTAAAACAGGAAGGAACCTTGGCACTGCTCTGGCCTACCTTCCTTTTTCTATAGAGAAGGAAACTGAAGTTAGCAGTGGAGCCCAAGCTTGGAAATGGCAACCCACTACAGTACTCTTGCCTGGAAAATCCCATGGATGGCGGAGCCTGGTAGGCTACAGTCCATGGGGTTCAAAGAGTCAGGCATGACTGAGTGACTTCACTTCACTTTCACTCAGCCTTCTGAAACTCAGTCTTCATTTCTCATGCATTCATTCTTCATTTATTCATCATGTTTCCTTCTCAAGAACGTTAGGTCTCTCTCAGCAGCCTTGCTGTGGCTTTCTTCTCTGTAAGCCACTGAAGTTCTAACTGTAATTTTCCATGGTGGAGGTGTGTGTCTGTATCATGTCATGGCTCTCCTTACAGAGGGAGGTACTGGACTTCCAAGGAATATAAGGACTTTTCAGACTCCTGGGGGCACCATAACTCTTTACCACCATTTCCCCCTTGCAGGTCACCTCCTCTGAGTGCAGATTCATCTTAATTACTTCCCCTCCTATTTTTATTGACCAGCTGTTGAGATTTATTGAACAAGCAATGTGTACTTATCATTCCCCTATCACATTGATAATATGACTTATTACTGCCCATTTAGTTATTCCTTGGTTAAGCACTCTTGAACTAAATAAGGGTGTTGTATACACATGGGGAGGGGTAGGGAAAAGATGGCCCTTCCTTTTTCAAGAAAGGCACTCAGTAATATGTAACTATGTGACTTCTGGTGGACACACAATGCTAATGAGGAAAAATTTTGGATTCCAAACATGTAGCTAGACCAAGTATTCTCTGTGGCCACAGGGTAAGACCCAAACCTCACAGCCAATCACAGTGTGAGTCAACAGAATTTCCTCCTTTACTGGAAAAATATTTTATAGAAATGATCCTACTAGAGGCCTGGTAATCTCTTCTTCCCAGTTGAAGACCAGTTCGGCTATAGCTGTAATGATTATTCTGGCCCCATGTCCCACTAGCAGGAGCGTCTTCTTAGTACATTGTATATAATAGACATTAATATCTGTCTCTTGAAAAGCGATTCATTAATAGCAATATCTCTGCAGTCACTCAGACACAATGTGCTGGGAATAAGGGGGCTTCCTCTGTTGAGCATTATCTTGACCCTCCACTTCCTCCATCTCCAGGCCATCAGCTACCAAGCCCTTTGTGTTACTTTTTAATGCTTCCTACCTCTTCCTCTACCATTTAGTTCCTACTGAGTGCTTTCTGGTGTAGGACCACTATCATTTGAACTTGAAAGATAAAGAAGTACCTTGATGGAATTAAGAGAGCTGATATTCAAAGAAAAAAGCAGTAAAGAAGCAATTAACAAGAAATAACTAGGTGATACAGAGATACTGAACTGGACATTTCTAACTGCCAGCTGGCACAAAGTGGAGCTGACCACTGACTTTTATATCCTATAATGTTTTCAGCACTATTTTTCCACATAATCCCTATGAGACATATTCTTAATAATATTGGTTAACTCAATGACCTCTTCTATGTATGTACAGGAGTGACGGTGCTCAGCTTTCATTATAACTAAAAGAGGAAACCACTTTTTTCTAACTTAATTCAGCACACTCTTCACACCTCCAGCACACATACACACACACACAATACGGGGATGTGTAACAATCAAGGACTTTCATATCAGACAAACTTGATTTCAAATCTAGTTCGTCCTTATTACATTTGTGAGCTTGAGAGAGTTACCTAATCTCTGTAAGGTCCAGCTTCCTACCCTATAAACAAGATTAGGTGAGATAATATAAAATTTTCTTCCAAAAGTTATGTATCATTCTACTTCTCTTCCTAGTATTCTTTTAGTAACTATTTATATTTAGATAAATTATTCCCTCAAAATGTTATTATGATTTTATAGGGGCCAAATATAAAATATGTTATACAACCTTCCAGAGGTTAAGCATATGACTCTTAAGCATATGACTACATGGATACAGTTCTCATGAGTAATATTGTGCCACTACCCTCAAACAACCTCACCCCAGCTTTCAACCATGGCTGTCTATTCTCAGAGAAGCTATACACATATGGGAGAAATATTCTACTTAAGGTTTTCCACAGTCATGCACTCATATCCCTTAGATCACTTGGTGCATATCCCAGCGACCAAGGGACAAGTTACCAGCAAGGGCTGATATTCTGCATTTACTGTGTTGGAACCTGAAATCCACTCTTATCCATGGGATGTCCTCAGGGACAGTGCCTTCACAGTGCCACTTTGGAGGCTCATTTCTCTTCTAGAGAACCATAAAGAGATGATGAGAGAAAGCAGCTTCCCCAACTCACCCTGCTCCCAATATTGTCCATCCCTCAGAGCAGTTAAGGGCAAAGTGTCTGGAGCCAGATGCCTAGATTCAAATCCTGCACATTACTTCATGTGACTTTGGAGAAAATTGTTGAAACTCTCTGGGACTTAGTTTTTTCATCTGTAAAATGGGGGTGTTTATAGGACCTACTTCAAGGTGTACTATAAGGATTACATGAACCATTAAGATATTTAAAGCACCTAGTCCATACCTCGCACACTGGAAACCGTCACTGCAACATCTGGTAGACTTGGTGAAGGTCCTGAGAAAGACCAGGCTCTACCTGAAGAAACGTAAAATCCTAGCCCATTATTGACTCACAGATAGGCTGGTCATTTCTTTGCTCAAGATAATGTGGGTGTTAATAAGTCTATAAGTTCCTGTGTCCATACCAGAAAGCACTGCTGTGCCTACCTAACTTCTCATTTTTTATCAGTATGGTAAGTACCCTACATACAAAAATGTTCCATCCCGAGATTGTGTTCTTAAGTCCAATTTGTTTGTAAGTCCTACAAAATTAGCCTTTGTACCCAACTAACACAATTGGCTATATAGTACGGAACTGTAATAGGTTTATACTACTTTTTGCATAAATACTACATAAAAATCATACAAACAAAAAGCAAACACTTTTTAATTTTACAATACAGGACCTTGGAAAGTACAGTAGTACAGTGCAACAGCTGGTATACGGGGGTTGGCACTGAGTGAACAGGCAAGAAGAGTTTCTGACTGGAGGAGGGAGAGGAGGTGGGAGATGGCAGAGCTGAAGGATTGTCAGCCATGGGAGGGCAAGCTGCAGAGTCACGCGCCCCTTAAGCAACTGGACATGGGAATGCACATTTGCACTGCTGAAAGTTCACAACTTGAAAGTTTGTATGTAGGGGACTTACTGTATGTTTCTGGAGCACAGGAACCAGTGAGTGTGTTATGGATATTAGTGGCACCAAAATACCTGTGCAAGTTAGCTCATTCCCACAGAGGACAGAGAAATACAAATATTATAAGCGAAAAGGTCTCTGGGACTGACCTAATTTTCCTTTTTTTTCCCAGAAATCATGTATTTAGGTTTATAATAGAGATTTGTGGCCTGAGAGAAGCCCATGCCCAAGGAAGTTGATAACTGGTGTTCAGTAGCTGGTGGGAAGGCCTTGATTACCATAAATCTCTTCCTGGCAAATGTGACAGAAAATTGCTATATTTCCCTTTATCTCAGCCTCATGACATTATCCTGCACATACACATAATTGTTAGATTGTGACTGTCCTTTCATACTCATGAGAGCTGCTACCCAGGGATGACTCACAGGGCAACAAGTCATGGCAGCCTGGCAGCCCTCCTCTAGAAGGCTGTTTGAGAGATAGGTCAAGTTTTTCAAAAAATGATTCTGGATTTTAAATGTCCTCCCCACCAAAAGAAAACTGCTCCTTCCTTTAGAGGTAAATGATAACTACACTCATACTTGAATTCTGTTTTAAAGAAACAGATAATAAACAAAAAAGAGAGAGAGAGACAGATAATAGATACTTTAATTAAATAGAAAGATAGATGATAGGCAGATGATAGATATGTAGGTAGATAAATAAGTAGACAGGTTGGTAGGGAGACATAATAGATATGCAAAGTCTATACTTACATACTGTTTAGTATGTATATATGCACACATGTATATATTATGTATATATTAATGTTATTTATAGCTAAGTATGTATTTCAGAATGGGAGAACTACACAGTTATCTAAGGTTTAGTTGATACTAAGTCTGCGAGGCCTTAGTATTTAACAGTGGGGTGCTTCATAGAGAAGACCTAACCTCAATGAGGAAGAACAAAGAAAATAATACACAAGCCTGCATGCTAAGTCACCTCAGTCATGTCTGACTTTGTGACCCTAAGGACTGTAGCCCACCATGTAATCCTTGGTAATGCCATGTAATCCTTTGTCCATGGGATTCTCCAGGCAAGAATACTGGAGTGAGTTGCCATGCCCTCCTCCAGGGGAATCTTCCTGACCCAGGGATCAAACCCACGTCTCCTGTGTCTCCTGCATTGGCAGGCGAGTTCTTTACCACCAGTGCCACCTGGGAAGCCCAATATATAAGCAGGCAATGCAAGACCAAGAGAAAGTGATGGAGTCCACATTTTAGACAGGCCATGTGAAGTGTTAACTACAAAATCAAGGTCATAGACATCCTACCACATTATTTTGATAGTTCATTTATCATTGCCCACTTGTGAAGTGGAATAAAGAACAAAATGGTTTATGACTGGTATTGCTGGAAGTGAAATGACCTAGAACATATTTTAATAAGTATAGACTCCAAGAGCAGAAAAACATTTTAAAGAAAAAGTCCTAATCACTCAGTAACTAACCGCAATAAATAAACTCCAACCAATGTGGTTAATTATGGGAAAAAAGGGGCAAAATCTTAAAGAAAAACATGTAAACTTGTTCAAGAGAAAATACCATCCTTTGTTATCATAAAAAGGGGTTGGGCATGGGGATTGAAAACTCAGAAAGTTCACTTGTCTATTTTTGTTGTTTTAATCCAGGGTGAAATAACCCCTTAGTTTAATGTAGTTCAACTAACAGATATCACACAATACATATAAAAAGCAAGAGGCTACAGCTTTTGAAGAAAACATGAATAGCTAACAAGAACTAGACACTTAAAAAAGACTCCTGGGGAGCAGAAGTGACTATATCCTTCTTTGAAGGCAGCTTCTGCTTTTATTTCATCGAGTTAGTGGTGTTGGGAGAAAACGCTGTAAAAACTTTAATGAAACCATAAAACTCACTTTGAAACCTTTTGCATATGCTTTGTTTTCTCACAGAGCAGCTCAGGATTACATCTGTAAAAAAGAAACAGCACCCATAACTGACCTATGACTGCTTATTAAACATTTACCTTCGTGACCACATATAAAACAGTCAAATATAAAAGGAACTCTCAATTTCACAATTTATCTGGCGCACAAATGGCAACCCCAAACTGCTAAATGGGCAAGGGGCCAAAAGAGAAGTGTTTCCTGAGCCTTTGAAATCGAGTGTCCCCTTGTCTTAAAATGCTTTAAGAGTATAAATGGGCAGTGATCTACACATTGCCTGAGAACACTCCACCTTGACTCCAAGTCCATGTAGATCACCTTTGAGCACAGCTTCCACTGCAGGTTTATACTTCTACCAAAGTCATGCTCTCCTAGGTCACGGGACTGTCCACATAACTTCCCGTATTGCTGCGAAGTGCAGCTTCCATCCCATCTCCCTTACAAGAACTCTCTTTACTCAATCAAATGACAATGGCATACATATTTCTAACAAGCTAGCATAAGCAACTTCCCTTGTAGCTCAGCTGGTAAAGAATGTGCCTGCAGTGCAGGAGACCTGGGTTTGATCCCTGGGTCAGGAAGATCCCCTGGAGAAGGAAATGGCAGCCCACTCCAGTATACTTGCCTGGAGAACCCCAAGGACAGAGGAGCCTGGCAGGCTACAATCCATGTGGTCTCAAGAGTCGGACACAACTTAGTGACAAAAGAGAGAGAGAGAACATACCCAAGAGCTTTTAGCGGTCATCACCAATAAGATGACCCACAGGAGAAATTACTACTGTGTATTTGTTTATCTATCATGAGGACAAAGGCTATATTTTCCTTTCAACTCTACAAAGAAGGTAATATAGTATCAAAGAGCCCTCAATGCCAGATGATCATGTTAAATTTCTTCGGGGAATGGATAATAAAGAAGGGAAATAGTTGGAGGGTGGGGGAATCAGAGCTTTAACTGATTGAAAGGGACAGGTGATATGTATATGACATATATCATGACAATACACACACACACACACATACATACCTTAGTTTTCCAGCTATAATAGTTTACAGTCTACAAGTTATTTAATTTTCATATCACAAAACCTCAATTATATATATTTTTAATATTTAATTCATTTATTTGACTGCACCAAGTCTTAGCTGTGGCATGTGAGATCTTTTAGCCGTGGCAGGCAAACTCTTAGTTGCATCACGTGGGATCTAGTTTCCTGATCAGGAATGAATACTGGGGCCCCTGTATAGGGCGCAGAGTCTTAATCACTGCACCACCAGGGCAGTCCCCCTCACTTATATTTCTAAGTGTAATTTTATATGTAAGTTTACAGTATACTCTTTTTGTTTCACTAAAAATGATCATGATCATCATCATATTGTGGAGAGTCAAGTACTAAGTATCCTAAAATAGCCACTGGTGGACTTTTTCCACACTCCCATAGTTCTCTTCTCCCTAAGTCATACTGGTTTAAAGTTGCAAATGCTTCTCCTACATATTTATTGTCTTGGCCACAGAGTTCGTTCAAGATTTTCTTCAAAATGTTATGGAAAAACATGAACGAACTTTTTGGCCAACCCAAATATTTTTCTATAGTCTCTTTTCCTGTTCTAAACTTACCACTGGTTTCTTTTTTCTCATTATGAAAGTGAGATTCCCCTTTCCTAGTTACTGAGTACTCCAAAGAAGAAATAGATTTTGGACAGAAAAACATGAGCTATAAACAGGGATTTATAGATTTTTCCCCTTGAAATTTAATTTTTTCTCTAGACAAAATACAAAAGGTCCTTATTTTCAATTTTTAGGGTTTTTTTTTTCTTCCCAGACTTGTATTCTAAGTCTTCTAAATCTATATTTCCCCCTTAAAGTTTAATTTTATTTTAATTTTCTCCAGACAAAACATAAAAGTCTTTATTTCAAAAAAAAAATTAAGAATTTTTTTGTGGATTTATATTCTAAGATTGTATTTATAAGTCTCAATAGTTGTGGCTCTCTTTGTCAAGTCCTATGACATAATTGACTAATATTATTTCCACCATCTATTTAAAGTGTTCTGTGAAACTGTCATGGCATTTCAGTATCCAATATTAGCTATGGATTTAAGGGAAATTTCTGGCTTTTTTTTTTTTTTTTTTTGCCTTAGTGGTTCACTACCAAGTCAAATTTACAAACTAAATCCATTGAATTTACCACACTTCTATGTTGGGAATGAATAACATTCTCTTCTATTTGAGAAACCATTTCTTGCAGTTACTTGGTAATTGTGATTGCTGCTATGTCCAGTGAAATGCCACTAAACTAAGAAAGTATGCTTCTATCTCTAAATTAAAATTCAAAAAATGTTTCAATCTAGAAAGAAATAAAGATAATAGAAATAAGAACCACCATTCCCTCCCCATTTTTTTCTTTCTATATTCTGTTGAAGAGTATCCCATTTTTCACAATAGTATCAAGAGCATGGGTGATGTTACATGGGTCAACTTCTTTCTTCTCTAGCTCTGCATTTGATTTTAGAAAAGAAAGAATAATGGAGAAAACCACCAGCTTTGTCTTTCAAAATGCTCTCTCTCAGAGAGAGCACCCACACCCAGCATGAGACCAACTGTCTGAAAACAGAGCCTATTTTGAAGTGAGATTCAGCCGAATATCCTCTTAGGATATTTAATCATTAATGACAATGTTATCTGCTTATACAGTGAGGAAAAGTGCAAGAGAAATTCTTCAGTATGTGACCTGTCAATCTTTTTACCTCGCCTGACATATTGGCTCCATTTAGGGCTTCCTGACCTAACCAAGAGCAACATCAACCAGTGTTTGGTTTTTCCAACTTCTCTGATCATTTTCCCCAGTCTATCTTGTGTCCCGTATCTTTCGAAAGTTCAAAAGACCAATAACCTGTTCTCTAATTGGTTATGATCTTGTCCTGACGGCATTTAGAATGATAAAATTTTGGGGTTCCCATAGCATCCATACTCCTGACAAGTAACACTGAGCACTCAAGAAATAGACTAGAAGAAGTCAAGTGGACCATTTCTACAGACAATTTCCAAATTACTAGCAAATTGACCATTATGGTTGACATGGGTTCAGAACATAGGAAAATTTGTAAATCTTATACGAAAGAACCTATAGAGGAGGTCAACAATGAAGATCAAGACCTAATTTAATCAAGAGATACAAATCTCCAGCTACAATATAAATGAGTCACATGGATGAAATATACAGCAGGGAGAATACAGTCAATTGTGTTATAATATCTTTGTATGCTGACAGATGGTAACTAGACTTACTAGGATGATCATTCTGTAATCTATAGAAATACTGAATCACTATGTTGTACACCTGGAACTAACATAATGTAGGAGGTCAATTATAAAAAAGAATAGATAGACTCTGGGAGGAAATGTATCCATATGCTAATCGTGGTTATCTCTGAAGTGGGGATTATGGGTGATTGTTGTTTTTTAGTTTATGCTTCATGTATTTCTAGTTGTCTGCAATGAACATATATTGCTTATAAAAGTTAAAAAAAAGTCATTAAAAATAAATTTTAAAAAACTAATTGAATTAGAAGGAGGCAGGTAAGGAAAATGGATTCATTTATAGAAAGGGGGCCTAATCAATGCTACTTGAGACACACACTCCGAGTATGTGTGAAATCACAGAGTCATAGAATTGTGCAGCTGGAATGCTCTTTGAGTTCTTCTTGTTTCATCCTATTTAGGTACCAAGAGTTACATGGAGTTTTCTCAGCTATGTTTGGGAACTCTCAAATCAACTTTGATTATCTCTTTGATTTGCCATCCCAGGGTAAAATATACTTTCCCTGTCCTTCAATTAATGTATATTTAAGGGTTTTCTGAAGAAAATTATAAAATTAATAGACACACTTAACTGAATATTGTGCCTTTCTTTTAAAGAAATCAAAAGGTTTTCTTTTCATTTCTCCTTAAATAAATAGTGTTATTTAACATATGAGAAAAAGCCACCACTAATATTCTTTTATAAACGGAGAACTAAGGCCCAGGGAGATGATGCAAAAAGCATGCTATTTTTTTTTTTTTTTTTTTTCAGAAAATGAATCTTCTCACATAAAGCTATACATGCACTTTTAGTCTCTTCCTGAGTCATTGTCATGAACTTACAGTGCATTTCATAACTATACTATTACTAACACCCTCATCTTTACCTACTCTTTCTTAGATACTCTGGATCTAGTTTGATGTGCTGTATTATAAATGCATGCATGCATGCCCAGTCACTCAGTTGTGTTTGACTCTTTGCGATCCCATGGTTTATAGCACGCCAGGCTCCTCTATCCATGGGATTCTCCAGACCAGAATACTGGAGTGGGTTGCCATTTCCTACTGCAGGAGATCTTCCTGACCCAGGGTTAAACCTGCATCTCCTGCATTCGCAGGCAGATTCTTTGCCACTGTGCCTCCTGAGAAGCCCATATTATAAATACACATAAAGGCACACACATGCATATCCATGGCCTTTTCGAATTTGCACGGCTGCATTCATTCTGACCAATTTCATCAGCATTCTCATTTTGAACATTATAAATGCACATAATGACTGGTAAGGATTAGGAGTCCAGTCTGGTGATCATGACACAAAGAAAAGCTTATTGGCCCACACTGAGATCAAATGGATTAACTTAGCCTCATTAATGTCTTTATTAACAAAGCTAACCGATTGCCCTAAGACAGAAACACAACAAAAGACAAACTCAGTGCAGCTAGTATCAAACTTGTAGCTCCCAACTTAATTAAGTGGTATCATAAAATATACACTGATATTTACCACTAATAATTGCTAAATTTTGTGGATCATTCATTTCAAGACCTTAGTCTTTAAATAAAATTAATGTATGTTTTGTTACAATATGCTACTGTAGTTCTACTCATTGGTCTATTTCAAACTGAATTTCTCTGATTTGAGAATTTTTCATTCTACAGGCAGTGGTAATTAAGGTATTTAGAAAATATAAGTACTTACTCAAGTCAGACTTTAATAAAACGGTAAGCTGCCATAATTTGAATCTATTTCAGGTGATTTAAAGTTGTGCGTTTTCACCCACATACAATTAATTCCCAAGAAATTAGCCAGTGCTAAGAGTACATCATGAGAAACACTGGGCTGGAAGAAGCACAAGCTGGAATCAAGATTGCCGGGAGAAATATCAATAGGCAGATGACACCACCCTTATGGCAGAAAATAAAGAGGAACTAAAAAGCCTCTTGATGAAAGTGAAAGAGGAGAGTGAAAAAGTTGGCTTAAAGCTCAACATTCAGAAAACTAAGATCATGCCATCTGGTCCCATCACTTCATGGCAAATAGATGAGGAAACAGTGGAAAGAGTGTCAGACTTTATTTTGGGGGGCTCCAAAATCACTGCAGATGGTGATTGCAGCCATGAAATTAAAAGACACTTACTCCTTGGAAGGAAAGTTATAACCAACCTAGATAGCATATTAAAAAGCAGAGATATTACTTTGCCAACACAGGTCTGTCTAGTCAAGGCTATGGTTTTTCCAGTGGTCATGTATGGATATGAGAGTTGAACTGTGAAGAAAGCTAAGCACCAAAGAATTGATGCTTTTGAAGTGTGGTGTTGGAGAAGACTCTTGAGAATCCCTTGGACTGCAAGGAGATCCAACCTGTCCATCCTAAAGGAGATCAGTCCTGGGTGTTCATTGGAAGGACTGATGCTGAAGCTCAAACTCCAATATTTTGGCCACCTCATGCAAAGAGTTGACTCATTGGAAAAGACCCTGATGCTGGGAAAGATTGAGGGCAGGAGGAGAAGGGGACGACAGAGGATGAGATGGCTGGATGGCATCACCGACTCAATGGACATGAGTTTGGGTAAACTCTGGGAGTTGGTGATGGACAGGGAGGCCTTGCGTGCTGCAATTCATGGGGTCCCAAAGAGTCAGACACGACTGAGCGACTGAACTGAATGAATGATTATTATGTGTTAAGCACAGGCTATGCTCTAAGTAATTTTATTATCTTATTCAACTTCATATGGAGCAGGAAATGTCAACCCACTCCAGTGTTCTTGCCTGGAGAATCTCATGGATAGAGGAGCCTGGTGGCCTACAGTCAATGGGGTCGCAAGAGTCAGACACGACTTAGTGACTAAACCACCATCAACTTCATAAGAACCCCATGAGAAAGTTATTAGGAGATTTATCCCATTTTACACGGGAGGAAATCAGTAACTTGGTAAAGATATCATGTAGTTCATACCTATGACTATAACTTGGCCTATGTGTAGGCAATGAGCAGACCACCTACAGAGTTTAAGGACACTATTTATAAGCACATGCTTACACACACCCCTGCCTTACACAGGCATCATCCAGACAGGCATTAGGCTATTCCATCACTAGAGAGTAAGTCCTTCGAGCTAAAGCATCATGTTTTCAGTAATCATAGGTAAAATATAAAGAACACTAAAACAAGTAATGCAAGTTGGAGAGCCCAACGATTTATGTGAAAGAGATGTATACATTTCCCAGGGATATCCATAAGGATGAAGGGACAAGAGAGCATCAGTGGGGAGGCCAAGCATTCAACAGAAGAACCTTGAAGGGTATAGGCTTCGCCTCAGGGTTGTCCCTGACCCAAGGTAAGACAGCTGGCCTTTCATAATCCTACCCTCCTCAGCGGTTCTTTACAGCCTACTCCAGAAGGGTGTAAAGCCTTGCAAGTTCTCCCCACTGCAGAATCCCTTGAAATTTAAATAATAATAATAATAAGCCAAAGACCTTGACAGACCCCTCACCAAAGAAGACGTACAAATGGCAAATAAGCAAATGAAAAAATGTACCACCTGATGTGTCATCAGGGAAATACAAATTAAAGTGAGATGCCACTATATACCCATTAGAATTGCCAAAATCCAGGACACTGACCATACCAAGTGCTGGTGAGAGTGTGGGACAACAGGAATTCTCATTCATTAACTGCTGGTGGAAGAGCAAAATGGTACAGTCACTTTGGGAGATAGTGTAGCAGTTTCTTATAAACTAAACATGCTTGTACCATATGATCCAGCAATCATGCTCCTTGTCATTTACTGAAAGAAGCTGAAAATGAATGTTCACACAAACATTTGCACACAGATATTTATAGAAGCTTTATTTATAATTGCTAAAACTTGGAAGCAACCAAGGTGTCCCTCAGTACATAAATAGATAAGTATACTGTGGTGCATCCAGACAATGGAATATCATTCAGTGCTCTAAAGAAATGAGCTATCAAGCCATGAAAAGACAAGGCAGAAATATAAATGCATATTGCTAAGTGAAAGAAGTCAACCCAGAAAGACTGCATACTGCATCTTTCCAATCATAAGACATCCTGGAAGAGGAAAATTTATAGAGATAGTAGAAAGATTAGTGTCACTAAGGGTTGAAGGGATGGAGAAGGATGAATAGGAGGAGAACACAGGATTTTTAGGGTAGTGAAACTAGTCTGTCTGATGCTATAATGGTGAAGACTTATCATTATATTTGTCCAAATACATGGAATGTGCAACACCAAGAGTGAACTTTGACATAATCTATGGACTTTTTGTGATAATGATGTATCAATGTAGGTTCATCAATTATAATAAATGTACCACTCTGGTGGATGATGCTGATAATATGAAAAGATAGAGTTATATGAGAAATTTTTGTACTTTCCGAATTTTATTGTGATTCTAAAAAACATTAGTTTCAACTTAAAAAATTTAAATTCAAAAATTGCTCTTTTTCACTTTCAACTAATCTTAAAATTCTTTTTCTGGCCAAATATATTGATAATGACTGCTCTTCAAAGAAGTCAACATTTAGAGTTTGTTTTTTTTTTTCTCTCTCTCTTATTCTTGAAACTCAAAGTATGGAAACAGTATAGAGTTTATGTGATGGTGAAAAAAACATTCTTTGTACCTGCTTTCAGAAACTCTGTTCCGTGTGCACATTAATCATGTTTGGGATGATTTATTTCTGCATCCATGCTGGCCAATTTTATTAAGTGTTTGGTTTGGCCAAATGGAAGAAAATCTGCTTTCTATTTCACCTCTGTAAAAAGAAGAGTTAGATTTGTGCTAACTTATATAAAGACTATAGCTCTGCTTTGTTCCCTGTATCAGGCACTTCCATATTCATCTTCTATAAACGCTCTCTACAGCACCGTCTTAAAAAAAAAAAAAAACTCTCTTGCTCTAGGGCTCTTAAAGTAATACCTTTGGTTTGTTTTCCAAACTCTTCAGAATCTTCAGCACCTACAACAGGAATGTATCATGTTCACCATATGGATCTCATCACAGCCATTCCCCACCTGAGTGCTCAGAGTCCAGCACTGGCCTCAAATAATTTTGCTTTAGAGACTGCTCCCGTGTGCTCACCTTCCTTTGTCCTGCCAACACCGGCGCCCACGGCACAGCCGCCAAAGCCACCTTCCTTTGATGACTGACATAGTAATGGCCCATTATTCCCAAACACAACCATATTCCTTTAGAACACAAAGCAAGTACCCTTCATCTTTGCAACAACTATTCAATTCTAAACACTCAGAAAGCTTTCTCAACTCCCTCCCCCAAAACAACGCCTCAAGCTGTGCAAAATAGTCCACAGTACGTTTCTTTCAGATCTACTACAACACTGACCTCCCTGAGGTCAGGGTTCACATTCAGTAATTCCTGAATTCCTAATACCAAATAAGAGCCCAGCAGCCTGACCACTAAATTACTATTGGATTGACTATGCCATTTTGGTCATATCCTTGATATTCTTCTTCAGGGAAGAGTACTTCTCAGATAGACTTTCGGCTGGCAGTGTTCGAACTTCCACCATACTTCAGCACTTCTGCCGAAGAGCAAATAACTTAGTGAAAATCCATCTCTCTGCTGTATACTGGTATACCTACAATGTTTCAAGCTTGTGACAAATATTTGGCTAACTTTGGTCTCATTCTTAGAGCAGATCCATGTGAATAATCAAAGGTAGATCTAGCTCCAATTAACTCAAAATGTTATAAGCTATAAAACTGCTGGCCAAGTTACCAACTTTAGATGGTTCAGGCTATTTTAAAACATATGTATGAAGAATAAGACATCAATTTTCTGGATATTTAGGCTACAAAAGAGCAGTGGTTGAGATTTAAAGCTAAATTTTTTTGTATTCTCTACCCTTATCCGTGCTGCTATAGACACAACTGTACATGGAGAGTTGAAGTTTCCAACAGCATTTTGAATATAATGTTTTCCTTTTCTCATGCTCCTTTACCTACTTCATCTGACAAATAATCAGGAACAAGAACTATTGTTCCGTGGCTGTATAAGAAGCTGGTTCTTGTAGAATGGGTAAGAGAAGAGGGCCATGTGTTTTACTGTATTGATTTGGAGCTTAGACTTTGAAGTTATATGCAGTCTAAAGTCCTGGTTCTGCTAATCAACTGTGAGCCTAGGACCAGTACTTTATCATCTCTGTACTTTTGTCTGCTTATCTGTTAGATGAGGACAACACTAGGATCCATTTCATCCAGTTATATAAGTATTTGATGATGTAATAAATGTAAAGTACGTGACCTTGTGCTTAGATAAGTCAAGTTAGTAAATGTAAATTACTATTAATAGTGTCACCGTCATTATTCCACATGCTCTACATGCTCATATCTCAGCAACATGCTAAGTAAAACATGGTGGGAAAAAAGGAACATGAAAAATGTTGATGGAAAGAAAACCCAACCAAATATATAACATATTTCTACAAAATAAAGATCAGAGTACATCCTAATAGGGATCCTTTGGAGACTGGAGGGAATGCCATTAGGATAAAAAACAAAAACCATCAGTGGTTGAACCAGGAGTTAGGGTTACCCTTTTACTAGCACACTCTTATTTCTGGTATAACTAAAATGAAAAAGATGGGGAAAAAATTTCAGCTCTGAGATTTTCTATGTGATATAATCCTCACATCCCTAGTAAGTACAAAGAAAATAGTCAAAGCTCCTCAAATTACCAAGGTACAGTTAGATATCTAGAAACACAGACTGAAATAAAAAACAATGAACTTGTGGAAAGGATGCAAATTTTAACAATAAAACCCTGGGTCAAATTCTAGTTCTGCACTTAAATCTGGAGGTTACTCGGGAAAGTCAACCTCTGACCGTTTGTCTATCACCTATGGATGGGAATGATGGCAGTGATAACAATAAATCTACCCAGTCATAAGGATATATAAAAAGCTCCATTTTATTAAAATACTATTGGGTTGGCCAAAAAGTTAAAGTTTTCCTGTAATATCTTATGGAAAAATTCTAACAAACTTTTAATAAAAGCAATAAGCAACAGGTATTACTGAACTAGCTTTCGTCAGGAATTTCTTGAAAATCTAATCATGATTGTCTTTCTTAGAGAAATGAAGAGAAAAACAAGAAACTTGATTGCAAAATGCAAGAACTATATGAACAAAAACAATGCAGAAACCTGCCTTTCAGTGATGATCACTGGGCTGATTGTAGAATCTTTTAGTTATTACTAAAACTCTATGTACTTCAACAAAATGTGGCAACTGACTCGATATTATTGGATTCACTTTTTTTTTTAAAGCAGGTCTTAAAAATAACCAATATGGAATAGGAAATAAATCCTTTTTTTAACAGACTGGGTTTTCAGTGGTTTAAATCAAACAGAACCTGTGGGTAGGTTAGGGAGAACCAGGTAAAAGTGCTTCCTATGCCTCTGTTTCTTCTTATTTCATGACTTCCCGTTCTATAAAACATGTGAATTGCCAGAGGAGCCTTTAAACATGAAAGATCCCTCCTCAACCAACTAAATTAAACCAATTAAATCTTCATCCCTGAGCTGTGGGGCCCATGTTGGTACATTGTGAAGACTTCTGAGGTGATTCTGATGGGTAGGGGGAAGTTGATGTCTTAATTCAGTAGCCAATGTGAAAAGAAAACATCTTAGAGAAACTTTTTATCCCTGCATCCTTCAAGGCTTCACTCTTTTAACCCACTTCCATCAACTCTTTCCTAATCCCTGAGGCCACAGAATTCCTTAAACTTCTCTCTTTACTTAGTCCTAATCAAATCCCATTAAAAGGAAAGTCACTTATAAATCCACTCATATCACAAGGGCAATCACTGATGAAACAACTAGTAATCCCCCTAATAGCATTTACATTTTAACAGTGAACTGAAAAACACATGGACGGTGAAAGTAGAGACCTCAGGCCAGTACAAGCCACTTAGTGGCATTCCCTGAACCTTTCTAGGATTCCAGAAATCACATCAAGGATGCAGTGTTCCATGTGCTTGGGCCTAACCCTATAAAGCTGATGAATAAAGCAAATAGTCCAGCTTAATAAACTAACATAACATGTGATTCATACATTCCGTCTTTCAGACATTGCTAGGTGCTTCCACATTATCGTCAATCCCATAACCCTGAGGAAAGTTCAGTTTAGTTCAGCTGCTCAGTTGTGTCTGACTCTTTGCGACCCCATGGACTGCAGCACACCAGGCTTCCTTGTCATCACCACCTCCTGGAGTTTCTTCAAACTCATGTCCATTGAGTCAGTGATGCTATCCAACCATCTCATCTATCGTCACCTTCTTTTCCTCCTGCCTTCAATCTTTCCTAGCATCAGTGTCTTTTCTAATGAGTCCGTTCTTCCCATCAGGTGGCCAAAATACTGGAGTTTTAGCTGCAGCATCAGTCCTTCCAATGAATATTCAGGATTTATTTCCTTTAGGATTGGCTGGTTGGATTCCCTTGCAGTCCAAGGGACTCTCAAGAATCTTCCCGAACACCCCAGTTCAAAAGCATCAATTCTTTAGTGTTCAGCTTTCTTTCTGGTTCAGCTCTCACATACATACATGACTACTGGAAAAACCATAGCTTTGACTAGATGGACCTTTATTGGACAAGTAATGTCTCTGCTTTTTAATATGTTGTCTAGGTTGGTCATAGCTTTCCTTCCAAGGAGCAAGCATCTTTTAATTTCATGACTGCAGTCACCATCTGCAGTGATTTTGCAGCCCCCCAAAATAAAGTCCATCACTGTTTCCATTGTTTCCCCATCTATTTGCCATGAAGTAATGGGACCGGATGCCATGATCTTAGTTTTTTGAATGTTGAGTTTTAGGTCAGCTTTTTCACTCTCTTTCACCTTCCTCAAGAGGCCCTTTACTTCCTTTTTGCTTTCTGTCGTAAGAGTAGTGTCATCTGCATATCTGAGGCTATTGATATTTTTCCCTGCAATCTTGATCCCAGTTTTTGCTTCATCTGGTCTGGCATTTTGCATGAGGTACTCTGTATAGAAGTTAAATAAGCAGGGTGACAATATACAGCCTTGATGTACTCCTTTCCCAATTTTGAACCAGTCCATTGTTCCATGTCTGATTCTAACTGTTGTTTCCTCACCTGTCTACAGATTTCTCAGGAGGCAGGTAAGGTGACCTTGTATTCCCATCTCTTTAATAATTTTCCACAATTTGTTGTGATCCACACAGTCAAAGGCTTTAGCATAGTGTCATAGTTCACACCGTCTGATGAAAGTTAGGAATTGTTATTTTCATTGTACTTATGAGAAAATGAGGCCCAGAGAGGTGACATCACTCCTGTAGATACAGACAAAGTGTTGTCACTTCCATCTGACTTCACACCCCAGATCTTCCCATGCTTCTGCTCCAAAGGCGATCACTGCTTTAGAAAAGATTAAGGCCACAATAAAAGGAATTCAGAACAAAAAGGAGAAAATCTGCTAGAGAGCTTGTTAACCCCTGTAGAAGAAAATTAGAGCTGTTTTCTTTGTTTTTGTATTTTAAAGCCAGCTATCATGGGGGAACGCAAACATGCTTAATCCAAAAATATTTATTATCATATTCAACCTCTACTGTTTCTGCTGTCGCTTCAGATGTTGTGGGAACATCAGTAAGTCCCCACAAGCTGCCCTTGGCAGGAAAAGCCTTTGTGGTAAAATCATAAGCACCACATTTTGTGTAATCTTGAAATGGCAGAGGCAAGAATCTGCATCATCTCAGGAATAAAGAGGGAAATGAGTGATTTGTATATTCTATATACCTAAGTCTGTTAAAGAACATCCAGGTACACTTAATAACATATTGGTTTGATATTTTAGAGAATATATCACCTATTCACATGTGAAAGGTTTATGCCAAGTCAGCTAGAATCTTGGCATATTGATCATTTTTAAGGATAACTCAGTGACTGGGAAATGAGTGGAAATAATTTGTTAAATGGCAAATTGTGTTCTTATTTTTTTAATGATGACTTATTTACATTATTTACATTTAATGATGATTTTTATTTACACACTTGATACTGAATTTCTTAGTGTTTGTCGCTAAAAACTTGGATTTTATTTTTTTCTCTTTATTTTTAAATTTATTTTTAATTGGAGTATAATTACTTTGCAGTATTGTGTTGGTTACTCTGGTTTCTCTTCAGATAGAATGAATCTTTTGCCTTTTACTTAGATTTTTAAATTACCTATAAGATCTTAGATTCCATTGTAAGATTAATGTGTACATATAAGGATGGAAATTGCTAGAGGTAATTTTTTGAAGGAAGAGAAAAAGAGAGAAAATTGAAAGGAAGAGGAATAAAAAAAGACTAAATTTCAGGCAAAGAATAAGATGTTTCTCACATCATACATTCCTTTTGTCCAAGAAAGATAAAAGTTAAGCTTGAAGAGGAAAGAACAGCTTTGGTCTTGTTCCCTACAAGGTATGGATAGACGACTTAGTTGGAAGACTCAGATTAAACTTTACCATACAAGGACAGAGGAAAAAGATGGTATCAAAAATGACATCTAAGTAGTCAATATAAGCAGATAGAAATGGAGGGTGTGGCAGATCCACAGACAGTTTTGAAATGAGCAGGAAAAACAGTTGCAAATCGTATAGAGACATAAAAAGACAGTCAAGTGGATACAATGGTGATTCATGGTAATGTAGACTCACTGAACCGTGAGCTCATAGCTGCCACTAGAGTAGGAAGCTATTGATTAAGTGATGACAGAAATCTCAGTGATATATCACAGAGCAAATGGGCTTAGGAAGAACCAGATGAGAACCAGACATCAGGGAGGATACTGGAATGAACAAGTGGCAGGGGGCCAGCCGCAATCAAGTTCAGTCTTGGTGGCAGTTGAACCTTCGGTGACCACTCACAATCTTTATATGGGGGCAAAACCTGAGCCTGCCGCCCTTAAAAGCTGATTAAGTTCTTCATCCCCAAAGAAAAACAAAAAACATGCCTTACCCAATAGGCCAACAATGCTGAAAACTCACTTCCTCTCAAGTCTATAGTTAAACTACTCACTCAGAATGACATTACTCTATGGCCAGGCACTGGAGTCAGGAAGTAGTTTATTTTCACTGAAATTGAAGGAGGAAGTTAGAAAAACAGCTGCAATGAGATCAATTCAGGAAAGCCAGGTACACATAAAGGCAGCAAGGAAAAGAGAAAGCCGCCTCAGATTCGCTGCGAGCTAAATTTTGCACACCAAGAAAAGATAAAACCCTCAGCAGTACTTGATCCTCCGTCTGAAAGAGCGAAGCTAAATCCGTGAGGGAGGCTTTCTGTGTCGGAGGCCAGCGTCGGCTGGAGGAGGCCGTGGGGCTCTCAGTGAGGCCACTTGAAAAACCAAAGGCAAGTGGATTGAATAGCTTGAATCGCTGGATTTCTCCGAGTAGAAGCCTATGAGTGAGAACCAGAGAGGCCGGGGTAGGCCAGAGAGGAGAGGAGAGAAGGGAGAGTTGGAGGAGGAAGGGGTTTTGAGTGGAAGGCAGGGAATGGGGACAAAGGCAGAAAAAGCTGCTTGTTTTAAAATCAGTATTTTTCAGAACGGATGTCATCTTTCCCCAGGGATATTCCAAGAGAGTCACAGGACCAGAGCTGCAGCAAACCTAACATCTGTTCAGCAAGGGCGGCTTTAGATTTGCAGCAAAACCTCTTTCTCTGCATCACCCCCTCCTCCTTCTCCCTCCTTCTCTTACTCTGGAACCAGAAGGCCTGATTTCCTGCCCACCCTGCATTCCAGTCCCTTCCCACCTTTCCCCTGAGTGCTTTCCTCCCTTCTTCAGGGTCCAGAAAAGTAAAAACGTCACCTGCTTCTCCTCCCAACAGCTGAATTATTCTTCCATACTTTTATTTTGATAGCAAAGTGGTTCAAGGTATGTTTCAGGGTTGTGGAAACCCTCAAAGGGATTACAGAATGAAAAAGTTTTGAGAACCATGCTCTAAATAAAGAATTGGAGATGAAAACCTGTCATAATGAAAAATTAAACTAAACTGCCTCAAATAAAGCAAAGGATCAACCAATGCCTTGGCAAGCAAGGAGAGAAATTCATATAATGTGGGGCTGGTGATAAGCCAGTTTCTTGCCAAAGTCTAAGCCTCTTTCTAGCAGGCAAGGGAAATGCAAGGAAAGAACTTAAGAGCCATGCAATAAAACATGCAAAGTCTGAATAAGTTTATTCCTAAATGTGAAATGTTTTTTCAGTAACTTCTACCAGGGCTAACTAAACCTACATCAATGAATGGGTACGATGGCCAATAGCTCAGTAGACAACAAGGCCAGGCGTGTCTTTTATTGTAAAGGCTTTGAAGTTTGTCTTTACAAATAATTAATACAGTATGGTGGTCAAGAGCCTACAACAAAACCACCATCACTTATTGGCTGCATGATCTTGGGAAATGCAATCATTCTCTCAAATTAAATAAGCATTATTTAATCTGTTAAAGTGGAGATAATACTTATATCACAGAGATGTAGTGAGAATTATGATTACAAACTAGCCATTATTTTTGAGTGCTTTTCATGTTTCAGGCAGTGTACTAAGTACTTTGCATGCATTATCTCATTCCTAAACTACCCTCTAAACAACTGCATGAATGCATGCATGGATGCATTGATGGAATGAATTATCAGTTCCCACTTTAGAGATGAGAAAATGAAACCTCTATCAAATAATTTATACAAGGTCCCATGGTTGTCTGGTTATCAGAAGAAGAGAAATTCCACCTGATTCCAAAGTCTTGCTCTGTATTATAGTGTTACTTTATTATTCTGTTATTTGTACCCTATTTTTCCAGTCTCCTTTTATTATCCCCCTATCCTGAAAAGTACTACCAGCCGAGTCTTACACCTAACCCAAGTAATTAGGATTTTCAGATTCTCTTTTAGTTTCCTCTTCCTAAATCATTTCCAATAAAAAGACCAGAAAATCTCTCTGTTAAATTCAGCGAATAATAATGGGATAAGATCAGTTTGTCAGGCACTGGGTTAGAGGCTAGAGAAACAGCATAAAACATGGTTCATTTTCTCAAATGATTCACAAGTAACAAACGCAAGTCTTAGATTTCATCTCCTCTCTCCAACTCCCTATTTCCTCAATCCTCAATCTCCAGTTCACTCTCCTTTCCCCTTCTCCCCCAAAACTCTGCCAAATTTTCTATTTCTTTGACAGAGGGTTTTGTTTGTCTGTTGTTTGGTCTTTGGCGATTATACTCCTGAGTTGGGCTCCATCTCTGCCTGATTAGAAAAGATCTGATTTTCAAGGCTAATGGCCCGCGTGTTTTTAACTGCCTTTGAATCAAAGCAATCACATTTTTCTACCACCAAGTGATCACAACTCAAGAAGAAATGTCCTCAAAGTATTTACAAGCATAAGGTTTTCTGAACGAGGACTAGACATATACTAGGAAATCGTGGTCTTCATAGAAGTATAGTGGCTTGGGAGAGAGAGAGACTTTGGGTTCAGAAAGCCTGGTTTTTTAATGTCAGTCCTGCCTCTCACTAAGAGTGTGATTATGAACAAATAAATTAACCTCTCTGAGTATCATTTCCTTGTCTTTGTAAAATAAGTACTATAATACTTTTGTCTCAAGGTTGTTCCTAAAATCCAACAAGATAATTATACACAGCACTTAGACACGTAAGTGGTCAATAAATGGTAGCTGTTATCACTAGCATTTTCTATGTGGAAATCAAGTAATCAAACTTCTGAAGAGACTTAAGATTAACCTGTCCTTTGTGTCCTTCGAAGTCTTGCTACACGCATGCTTTCTCTGCATTTTTACATCACACTGTATTTTTAAGTCCATGATGGACAACTAACTTCTGCATCTTGACACAGCCAGGATGTTTTTCTGCTTAGAGGACTTCAATTACTACTGCATTACATTAGGATCCCCATGGAATTACTTATTATAGCCACACAGTGCCAGAATGAGTCATCCTGATGAAATCTATCAGAATGGCTACCAAGGAAACTACGCATGAGTTTCCATCCTGTACAGTAGTATTTGGTCACATGAAACCAGCATCCAGCGAGTAATATGAGTAAGATCTCAGGGATTTTACAGCATCATAGACAGTGAGTAAGGAGTTTCACAAGTCAAATAGAACCTTAAGTGACGGTATTAATTCAGGTGCTACAGTGTACTTTCTTTTTCAATAACTTTAAAGACATAATTCTATATATGTTTATTCATTCACATTTATCTTCTAATTTTAGAGAAGGCAAAGAATAAATTAATTGATATATGATTATGTAAAAATGTTAATTAGTGTTGTGATCTACACAGCAAACATAGGATACCAAATCTACCATGTATTTCTGTGAAAAGCAGAAAAGCACTAAAATAATTAATAAAATGTTATCATCTCCTCCTATGATTGAACTGTTTCTTAGAAAATAATTTTCAAAATCCATAAATACATTCTATAGGTCTATTTTAAAGTTAACATATAAACCAACATTACATCTATGGTTTCATATTTTGGGATTCTGAAATACGAAATAATAAAAACTAGTACAATGCCATGCATTGCTTGATTCCATAAAGATGTAACAAGTATCTTCACATTTCAGTAATATTGCAACTGGGATTGTACTGATATGACATAATATTTTACTCACGTCATGTTCCCTGATTTTTGATCCCTGTTTGCCTGTGCCGAACAGTGGCCCCAGACCCTTGAATCAGAGGAAGGGGTAGGTTTCGGGAGGAATCAAAAGCAACTTCCATGTAAAATTAAGGTTTGTTGGGTGAAATGCTGGTAGAACCATTTTATAATTTTATTCAATCTGAAAAATGTGTAACTTCAATGTACTATATATATAAGCTACTATTTTGTGAAATGGGTCAAGATCAGGCAACTCCCTGAATGACTGGCTTTTTCGTTGTTGTTGTTTTCCAGGACTAACTCTCCTCCTAGAATTTACTGGATAGCACAAACTTAGATTAAAACACTTCAAACTTTCATGACTACACATTTCTAGTTGGTTCTACACATCATTTACTCCATTCTTTTTCAGCTTCACGTGCAGATGTTTACATATCTGAAGGCATGGAGCCTATTTTGTGTAATCATGAAATATTACATCTTAAGATGTCATTAATATAATGTTTCTAATGTCACATGGTATTTATATTATTTATGTTGTGAAAGGGACTATTTCCATTTGCTTTAAAGATGACAGAAACTGAGGTTAAGCATTTAGAGCTGTCGAGTGAATCAACCGCAGCTAAAAGCCCAGAAATCTTTCCTTTTATCCCTCCCACTTTGCTATGAACATAAGGAAAGTCTCAGCTTTCTTCCTTTTCTCCCACTTGTGAATTGGATGCACTTCTATTCTTGTCTTTCTCACACTTTCTGCATCCCAATAACATTTCAAACCAGAAGACAGGAGGAAAAGATAGATGCTAATAATCAGAGTTGGGGAAGGCAGAAACTGCACTCAGTGGAGAGTGAATCTCTTGGGCATGCTGGCATTTTCTAGTAATTTTCTCACTCTTTTCTCCTATTTACTTCCTATCACTCTGCTTAAGCAAAATCTCAAGGGAAACTCTAGGTCTCAAATAAAGAGGCTAGGCCTTCACATTGGAGAGACTGTCCTTGAGTCTCAGAGCCACACATTTACCATCTTTCTTCATCTGTAAAATGAAGGTAACATACTTATTTCTTACAAGCACTAAATGCACCAAGTGTCCTAAGTGGGTGAGACTGGGAAGGAAGGCTTGTTTTTACTTGAGCCTGCCTTTGTGCCATTTTAAAGAACAGAGCCACACAGGTGGTATATGTGTAGAGTTATATTACATTTGCAGACTAAATTGCAGAGAAGGCAATGGCACTCGGCTCCAATGCTCTTGCCTGGAGAATCCTGTGGATGGAGGAGCCTGGTAGGCTGCAGCCCATGGCGTCACAAAGAGTGGGACACGACTGAGTGATTTCACTTTCACTTTTCCTTTCATGCACTGGAGAAGGAAATGGCAACCCACTCCAGTGTTCTTGCCTGGAGAATCCCAGGGACGGGGGAGCCTGGTGGGCTGTCGTCTGTGGGGTGGCACAGAGTTGGACACGACTGAAGTGACTTAGCAGCAGCAGCAGCACACTAAATTGTCATGCAAAAATTTGTGCTTTTAATTTTTTCCCTTTTCCTTTCTCTTTCTTCTATTTTATTACTTTTTTAATTTTTCCTTTTTCCTTTTTTTTTTTTTTGTATGAGAGAGAGGTTAAAAAGGTTTGGTTTACTCTAAGAATGTTTATTGACAGTCGTTTCCTCAGTTAGGTAACAAAAAAAAAAAAAAAAAGACACTGTGTAGAGAATTTCAGAAAATGTCACTGTGTATGGAACCTTTAAATAGTCAACACACCTTGATGTCAGGTCCCAGAGCAAGCTACTTACTGAGTTCGGGCCAGTCCTTTCACTTTCCTGAGACTGATTCCACATATTTATTTTGACCTGAACACCATCTTTAATATTATCGTTCCTATTTTATTACATTATCATATACAACAGATGGTATAAATTGTGAGACTATCTTTTTCGAAACAGTAATAAGTAAGCTATAAAATGTTTGGTGTAAATGTATGTAAATGTAACATATACATCACAACTGTGATTTGTTTGGGAGAATTTTGCCCTTGCTATAGGGATATGTACTCACACTTCTTTAATTTCATATTTTTATTCAAATTCTTACTCATACAGGGATTTTGAAGCACTGACTCTGCTTCAAAATGTAGGACAATCTCCTCTGTTATAATCACCTCATTAAAGTCTAATGAGATGTGGAAGGAAAAAGGGTCATGTGTCGGCCTTTAAACCTATTCCATATATATTGTTGGAAGCAGTGTTACACGCTTACAAAATTATTTTCTAAAATTCTTTAAAGAATAAGGCTTCTTGGGATGAAATCTGAATTTCACTCTTTTGTGAAATGAAATCTCACCATTTCATTTTCCTTCTGATTTTACCCAAATGTTTGGCTTTTGGGCTCCAGTTTCCATCTGAATCCAACACTCTCCCTAGTCCACACAGACTGGTTGGATTAGGAGAACAGAAGTCCCATAAAGCTGCCCTAAGGGGCAAAAAAAGGCATTACAGAGAAGTCAGGTAAGCCATGAATGGAGGCTTCTGTGTGAAATAAATTAACTACAAAAGGCCCCAGGTGGCTTTTTCTATCTTCCAAGAATTAACAACGTTTCATTGTTATTGAATAAACTTAGGGGATTTTTTTTTTAATGACAGAATGAATGTTACATATACAACATATAATTTATTTCATCCTGGCAGGAAATGGCCTTCAGTTTTCTCTAGGGAGCTGTGCAAACATCTGGATAATCTTGAAATCTTTTAATATGAGAAACTAGTAATTACCCCCAAACTTACTACTTCCCACATTTATTTCCTCTTTTTCAATAATTAGGAATTTCTTTCTTTCTCAATGAGGATTTTAAGACTGCTTATGAAGGAATTAATTTTGCAATGTGTCTGCAAAGAACACAGTTCTCTCAGCCCGGTCCCACAGAAATTCACAGAAAGTTAATTTTTACCATTTGTCTTCAAGGCAGCCAAATTTCCTAATTTTACAGATGTTCATTTTGTAAAAAAAAAAAAAAAAAAAAAATTTGCCAACATAGTTTCCTTTGGTTTTGAATGTTGAGCTGAAATGCCTTTTTAATGTAGCGAGCACTATTACATGGCTATTTATATTTAGGTCTGATTCTCATTCATCACCAGCCTATGGAAGAATTTTGACAAGCAGTGTACAAATGTGACACGGGTACAAAGGCATATCTCAGAGGTCTGGAATCTCTGGGTGAATGCCACGCTCAGTATAGTGCAGCATGACTCCGGAAGAGCCTTTCCAGTAAGTTACACGGCGTATGAATCAGCTTTGATATTTTACTCCATAATACTTTTCTGTTTCTCAGAAAGCAGTGTGAGTTCCTCCCCTCCATTTTCCCCATATCCCTTTCCTTTCTCATGTGTTCTTGAGTGTTGGCTCTATTCTTTTACTCAACTCACTCTATTTTTTAAAATAATTTAGTTGGTAAAATGTTATTTAATCTCAGTAATTTTCTTTCTTCTATTCCTCCTTTGCTATGTCTAAGCATTTTTAATTTTTGTTTTGTCTCCTTATTAAATTGCTAAGTCATGTCGGGCACTTTGTGACCTCATAGTCTGTAGCCATTAATAGTACATCTAGAGCTGTATTATTTCTCCATATGACCTACATTTGAGTTCATTTATTTTCCTTGTGTTGGTTTCGGTGTTCTATGCTGAATTTCAAGGACATTGAAGGGAGAGGAAGAGCTGAGTCATCTAATTCGTTGATAAGTCACCAATCTTCATTTTATTAAAAATGCCGTTTTTTGAACTTTGGCAAATTTTCTTAATCTTTTGGACCCCAATTTCTGATCTGAAATAATTTACATGTTTCATCAATGGATTTGGTATGGAGCAGTCATTCCTTCTAAAGTTTCTGAAGATGTAAATTGTATTTAATGTTTAACTTAGAATATTTAATGATCCAAATATATGTCTAGTACTATGGTGCATGTTGATGGTACAAAGATGAATTGGGATCCCTTTCCTCCAGAACTGTTTTGAGAAACACATTCTTATAGAAGGATAGCTTGAATAGACCATGAGAAAGGCTTTGCATTACAATTACACCACATTACTAGTTAGTGTTCTATACATTGTTATACC
The DNA here is from genome assembly GCF_019320065.1 of Cervus canadensis. Lineage (NCBI taxonomy): Eukaryota > Metazoa > Chordata > Mammalia > Artiodactyla > Cervidae > Cervus > Cervus canadensis. The sequence continues at coordinate 68,213,393 of NC_057386.1, forward strand.
ACATCATTTTTTTTATTAACATTCTATAGTGTGTGCTAAGTCACTTGATTCAGTGTGCCCAACCCTTTGTGACCCCATGAACTGTATCCCACCAGGCTCCTCCATCCATGGGACTCTCCAGGCAAGAATACTGGAGCGGGTTTCCATTTCCTTCTCCAGGGCATCTTCCTGACCCAGAGATTGAATGGATGTCTCTTATGTCTCCTGCATTGGCAGGCAGGTTCTTTACCATTAGCACCACCTGGGAAGCCCTTCTATATTGCAATAATTGTTAATTAGAACAGAGAAATAAATTTCCAACACAACCTAGTCTTTCTGGATTCAAACACAATTATCCAAATAACTTTGTTCAAATTTTACCCAGCTAACACCAATCATCAAATCCATATTTTTTAATGTTGTCCTATATTTAGTAAGCATCTACTTTTGCTTCATGTTAATCCAAATATTTTCTGTTTTAAATAAAGAGAAGGGAAGAAGGAATTAACATTTGTTGAACACCTATCATCTGCTAACTATAATGCTAAGTGTTTTAAGAGCAATGTTTCAATAAGTACCCAGAATAATTCTCCAAGGTAGGTATTATCTCTAATTTAAGAATATGAGAAGTTACACTGAGAGATCAAATAATCTGCCCAAGATCACCCATCCAGAAAATATTAGTCAATAATCACACCCAGGTTTCAGTTCAGTTCAGTTCAGTTCAGCCGCTCACTCGTGTCCAACTCTTTGCAACCCCATGAATCGCAGCATGCCAGGCCTCCCTGTCCATCACCAACTCCCGGAGTTTACTCAAACTCATGCCCATTGAGTCAATGATGCCATCCAGCCATCTCATCCTCTGTTGTCCCCTTCTCCTCCTGCCCTCAATCCCTCCCAGCATCAAGGTCCTTTCCAGTGAGTCAACTCTTCGCATGAGGTGGCCAAAGTATTGGAGTTTCAGCTTCAGCATCAGTCCTTCCAATGAACACCCAGGACTGATCTCCTTTAGGATGGACTGGTTGGATCTCCTTGCAGTCAGGTTTACTCACTCCAAAACTCATGTTTACTCTGCTACACCATATCCCCACATGCATGCAACTCTTTGCCACCCTATGGATGGTAGCCCACTAGGCTCCTCTTTCCATGGGGTTCTCTGAGAATCCCATGGACGAGAATACTGGAGTGGGTTACCATGCCCACCTTCAGGGGATCTTCCAAACCCAGGAATTGAACCTGCATTTCGTACATCTCCTGCACTGACAGGCAGGCTCTTTACCACTAGCACCATCTGGAAAGCCCTGCACCACATCCCTACCCCAAAGAAAATCCACAGAATGGGAGTTCAAATAGCCCTTTAAAGATACTGTAGGATACTGGTAGCCTCTGAATTAATTGCCTCACCATACAGATGAAGAATATGAAGCATGGAGAGCTTAAATGACTTGCCAGAATTCACCCTACTAGTTGATGTCAGAGATTGGAATAGGCATTATTTTTTCCATGGACTAGCCCATGTTAGGGAACATTCTGCCTGAAAATGAAATAATGAACTGCCTGCTTTGAGAAATGCTTAAACAGAAATGTGATGATCAAAAACACTGTAGAAACAATTCTTAATGGATAGAAATTTGGATTGGAAGACCTAAAAGTTCCTTTGTGTCTCTCCCATTCATTGAGGCTGTATAATTAAAGATACTTTACCAGTATCTTTTCTTCAATGAAAAATAAATAACCAAATAATTTTCCAATTCTCCTCAAGGTTTATCCTTCTTAAATTAGGCTTTATTTTATATAGCAGGTTTAGATTCATAGCAAATCTGAGCAGTAGGTACAGAGATTTCCCATATACACAACCTCCTCACTATCATCAGTCTCCACTAAAGAGATACATTTGTTACAATTGGTGACCCTACATGACACATCACTATTACTCAAAGCCCACAGCTTATTACAGTTCTCTCTTGGTGTTGTGCAGGCTGTCAGTCTTGAGAAGGGTATAATAACCTGAATCTACCAGTATGGCATCACACAGATGAGTTTCACTGCCCTTAAAACCCTCTGGGTTCCACTTTATCTCTCCTTCTTTACTCTCAGCTTTTGGCAAGTACTAAATGTGAGAGCTGGACGGTGAAGAAAGCTGAGTGCTGAAGAATTGATGCTTTTGAACTGTGGTGTTGGAGAAGACTCTTGAGAGTCCCTTGGACTGCAAGGAGATCCAACCAGTCCATCCTAAAGGAGATCAGTCCTGGGTGTTGATTGGAAGGACTGATGCTGAAGCTGAAACTCCAGTACTTTGGCCACCTCATGCAAAGAGTTGGCTCATTGGGAAAGACCCTGATGCTGGGAAAGATTGAGGGCAGGAGGAGAAGGGGACGACAGAGGATGAGATGGCTGGATGGCATCACCGACTCAATGGGCATGAGTTTGAGTAAACTCTGGGAGTTGGTGATGGACAGGGAGGCCTGGCGTGCTGTGATTCATGGGGTTGCAAAGAGTCAGACATGACTGAGCGACTGAACTGAATCTTTTTACTGTCTTCATAGTTTTTCCTTTTCCAGAATGTCATACATATGGAGTCCTTCTGTTTATATAGCCTTTTCAGATTGACTTCTTTCACTTAGTAATATGCATTTATGTTCTCTCCATATCTTTTCAGGGGCTTCCCTGGTAGCTCATATGGTAAAGAATCTATTTGTAATGCAGGAGACCAGGGTTTGATCCCTGGGTCAGGAAGATCCCCTGGAGAAGCGAATGGCAACCCACTCCAGTATTCTTGCCTGGAAGATTCCATGGAGAGAGGAGGCTTGTGGGCTACAGTCTATGGGGTCACAGAGTCACACACGGCCAAGTGACTAACACACACCACATCTTTTCATGACCTGATAGCTCACTTCTTTCACTTAGTAATATGCATTTATGTTCTCTCCATATCTTTTCAGGGGCTTCCCTGGTAGCTCATATGGTAAAGAATCTATTTGTAATGCAGGAGACCAGGGTTTGATCCCTGGGTCAGGAAGATCCCCTGGAGAAGCGAATGGCAACCCACTCCAGTATTCTTGCCTGGAAGATTCCATGGAGAGAGGAGGCTTGTGGGCTACAGTCTATGGGGTCACAGAGTCACACACGGCCAAGTGACTAACACACACCACATCTTTTCATGACCTGATAGCTCATTTCTTTTTAGTGCTGAATACTATTCTGTTGTCTGGGTGTAGCACAATTTATTAATCCATTCACCTACTGAAGGGTATCTTGGTTGCTTCCAAGCTTTGACACTCAGAAATAAAGCTGCTATAAACATCTGTGTGCATGTTTTTGTGCAGACCTACGTTTTAAAATCCTTAGAGTAAATACCAAGGAGTGTGATGAATGGACAACATGGTAAGAGTATGTTTAGTTTTGTAAGAAATTGCCAAACTATCTGCTAAAGTTGGCTATAGCATTCTGTATTCTCACCAGTAATGAGCAAGCGTTTCTGTTGCTCCACAACCTTCCCAGCACTTGATGTCAGTGTTCTGGATTTTCGCTGTTTTAGTAGGTGTGGGGGCTTCCCTGGTGGCTCAGATGGTAAAGAATCTGCCTGCAATGCGGGAGACCTGGGTTTGATCCCTGGGTTGGGAAGATCCCCTGGAGGAGGACATGGCAACCCACTCCAGGATTTTTGCCTGGAGAGTCCCCATGGACAGAGGAGCCTGTTCCTCTTGGACAGTCCCTGGGGCCGCAAAGAGTCGGACACGACTGAGCGACTAAGCGCAGCACAGTAGGTATGTAATGGTATCTCACTGTTTCTATTTTTATTTCCCTGATAGCACTCAACATGGAGCATCTTTTCACATGCTTATTTGCCATCTATATATCTGGTGGCATATTTGGCGAGGTATCTGTTAAGGTTTTTGGCCCGTTTATAAGCTGTGTTGTTTCCTTATTGTTGAACTTTAATATTCTTTCATACATTTTGGATAGCAGTCCTTTATCAGATATGTCTTTTGCAAATACTTACTCCTAGTTTGTGGCTTGTTTTATTCTCTTGATATTGTCTTTCATAGAACAGATTTTTAAAGTTTTAATAAAATTCAGTTTACCAATGATTTATGTCATGAATCATGCTGTTGATGTTGGATCTGAAATGTTATCACTATACTCAAGGTCATCTAGGTTTCCTCCAAGGTTATCTTCTAGAAGTTTTATAGTTTTGTGCTTTACATTTAAATCTGTGGACTACTTTGAGTTAATTTTTTTGAAGGATGTATGGTCCAGGTTAAAATTCATTTATTTGCATGTGAATGTTCAGATGTTCTAATACCATTTGTTGAAAACAGTATTTTGGTTCCTTCGCATTGTGTTTACTCCTTTGTCAAAAACCAGGGAACTATACTAAAAGTTCTATTTCTGGTCTCTCTTGACAATAACACACAGTTTTGATTATTGTAGCTTTATAGCAAGTCTGAAATCTGGTTTCATCAGTCCAACAATTCTGTTCTTCTCCAATAATGTGCTGCTATTCTGGGACTTTTGGCTCTCTATATAAACTTTAGAATCCATTTATGATATTCATAGATAACTGGGTGGGATTTTGATTGGGATTGAATCAAATCTATAGATCAAATTGGAAAAATCTAATATTTAACAATATTGAGTCTTCCTATCCATGAACATAGGATAGTTCTCCATTTTTCAGTTCTTTTTAAATAATACTTTTCTTCAGAGTTTTTGGTTTTCCTTATATGGATCATGTACCTTTTCTTTTTTTTTTTTTTTAAGATTTATAACTAAGTATTTCATTTGGGAGTGCTAATTTAAGTATTGTTGAGTTTTTGTTTTCCAATTTCCCTTGTTCATTGCTATTGTATACAAAAGTGACTGACATATATATTAACCTTGTATCCTACAATCTTGCTATAATCATTCTTTAGTTCCAGAAATTTTTTATTGATTCTTACAGATTTTCTATGTAGAAGATCATGTCATCTGTGAACAAAGTATCATTTCTTCCTTCCCAATCTGTATACATTTTATTTCCTTTAAAGTTCTTGTTGCTTTACGTAGGACTAACATTATGATACTGAAAAGTAGTGGTGAGAAAGGACATCCTTGCTTTATTCTTGATCTTAGAAAAGCTGCAAGCTTCTCCCATTAAGTATCATGTTTAGCTATTTGCTTTTATGCAGATATCTTTATCAAGTTGAAGAAGTTCCCTTATGTCTCTAGTTTTTTAGGAGGTTTAATCAAGAATGGATGTTGGATTTTATCATGTGATTTTTCTGCATTTTTTAAATAGCCATGTAACTTTTTTTCTTTAGTCCATTGAAATTAAAATCAACATTAATTGATTTTCAAATGTTGAAACAGCCTTGTATACCTTGATTATGTCCAACTTTGTCATGGCATATAATTCTTTTACATATTTCTGCTTTGAATTTGCTAATATTTAGCCAAGGATTTTTTGCATCTACATTTAAGAAAGAGGTAGGTCTCTGGCTTTCTTTTCTTATGTTTCTGCCTGGTTTTTGGTATTAAGGCAACACTGACCTCAAAAAATTAGTTAGGAAATAGTCCCCTCAGCTTCTATCTTCTGAAAGAAAATGCAGACACATGGTAACATTTTTTCCTTAAATGTTTGATAGAATTCATCAGTGATCCCAGCTGGGTCTAGTGCTTTCTGTTACACAAGGTTATTAATTATTGATTAGATTCTTTAATAGGGACAGTTCTATTCAGATTGCTTATTTCTTCTGTGTGAGTTTCGGCAGATCGTGTCTTTTCAGGAATTAGGCTGTTTCACCTAAGTTACCAAATTTGTGGGCACACAGCTGTTCATATTATTCATTTATGATTCTTTTAATGTCCATGGGCTCTGTAATGACATCCCTCTTTCATTTCTGACACAATTTTTGTCCTCTCCTTTTTTTCTTAGCTTGGATAAGAAAGCTTACCCATTTTGCTGGTCTTTTCAAAACCTTTGGTTTTGTTGCTTTTCTATATTGATTTCCTATTTAAAGTTTCATCAATCTCTGCACTAATATTAATAGTTTCTCTTCTGCTTGCTTTGGATTTAACTTTCTTTTTTCTAGTTTTTAAGGCAGCAACTATGTTTATCAATTTTAGATTTTTCTTCTTTTCTAATACAAGCATTCACTGTTATAAATTCTCCCTCTAAGTGTGGTTTTTGCTGTATCCTACAAATTTTGATGTTGTGTTTTCATTTATTTTAAAATTTATTTTATATTGAGATTTCTTCTTATGCTATTTTTAAATTTACTTTTAATTGGAGAAAAATTGCTTTACAATATTCTGTTGATTTCTGTTGTACAACAATGTGAACCAGCCATAACTCTACATATATCCTCTGCCAATTGAGCCTCCTTCCCCTCCTCCCATCACACCACTCTAGGTAATCACAGAGCGCCAAGTAGGACCCCTGTGTTATATAGGAACTTCTCACCAGCTATCTATTTTACACACGATGTGTATATATGCATATATATGTCGATGCTACTTCCCCATTCATCCCATGCTCTCCTTCCCCCACTGTGTCCACAAGTCCATACTCTACATCTGCATCTCCATTCCTTCCCTGCAAATAAGTTCATCAATACCATTTTTCTAGATTCCATACGTATGTGTTAAAATATGACATTTTCTGACTTACTTCACTCTGTATAACCAGCTCAAGGTTCATCCACCTCACTCGAACTGATTCATATTCATTCTTTCTATGGCTGAGTAATATTCCTTTATACATATGTACCACATCTTCTTTATCCATTCATCCATTCCATTCATCCATGGAAGGTTGCTTCCATGTCCTGGCTATTGTCAGTAGTGTTACAATAAACACTGGGATACATTTGTCATTTAGAATTGTGGTTTTCTCAGGGTATATGCCCAGGAGTTTGGTAGATTCTATTTAGAAGTGTGTTGTTTCATCTCCACATATTTGGGAGGTTTCCAGTTATCTTCCTGTTGTTGATTTCTAGTGTAATTTCACTGTGGCATGAGTGTATTCTATCATTGCTGTTCTCTTAAATTTGTTAAGGTGTTTTTTATGGCCCCCAATGTGCGTTATTGTGATGAATGTTCCATGTGAGTTTGAAAAAAAATGTGTAATCTGCTACTGATGGATGAATTAGTCTATAGATGTCAATTATAGTCAGTTGACTGATAGTGTTCTGAGTTCACTGATTTAGAGGGATATTGAAGTCTCCAGCTGTAATAGTAGATTCATCTATTTCAACTTGTACATCTATTAGTTTTTGCCCCCTATTGTTTGAAGCTGTGTTGTTAGAAACATACACATTAAGGATAATTTTGTCTTCTTGGAGAATTGACCCCTTTAGCATTATGTAATACCTCTTTTTATTCCAGGAAACTTTCCTCATTCTGAAGTCTGTTCAGTCTAAAATTAGTATAGCTATTCCTTCTTTCCCATCGTTAGTGGTAGCATGATGTGTCTCTACCTACCCATTTACTTTCAATATATACATGTTTATATTTGTAGTGACTTTCTTGTAAACAACATAGAGTTGGGCCTTATCTTTGGATCCACTTCTGCCTTTTAATCGGTGCAGTGAGACCACTGATGTCCTAGGTGATTGCTGATAGAGCTGGAAGGGTAGCTACCATATTTGTTGCTGTTTTCTATTTGTTGCCTTTGTTGCTTTGTTTCTGTTTTGTCTCCCATTCTTATTTGCTCTTTGTGGTTTTGAATGATCACATTATATGACTTCATTTTCTCTTCTTTTTAGCATCTTAATTATATTTCTTTTATAATGCTTTCCCTAGAGTTTGTAATATACATTTACAACTAATCCGGATCACTAGCAAATAACTATACCACTTCATAGGCAATGCAAGTGCCTTATAATAACAAAATAATTCCTCCTGTCTCATATTATTATCATCATTCATTCATCTCACTTACATACGAGCATACACATATATACATAAGCATACATAGTCAACTGTAGTATTATTTTTGAACAAACTGTTATCTGTTAGATCAATCAAGAAAAGTAAGTTTTTATTTAACCCTCACTTAGTCCTTCTCCAGTGATCTTTCTTTCTTAGGGATCATAGGTTATCTTTTACAGGAGAGAGCAGTCATTCTGATGTCTGAATGTTCAAAGTCTCCTTTGTTTAACCAACACTTTCAAAGAAAGTTTTATTAAAAGAAATACAAACAGAACTTCATGCTTCAGGATGGTCTCTGCTCAATAGAGAGACAGGGAGATCACTAGTCCTGTGAACATTCCCTCTTTTCCCATTGACAGCAGTTATGGGCATATTTGGTTTCCAAAGCTAAACACTAGGATTCTATTAGTGCCAAAAGTGTTAGACTTATTAAATAAATCTAGTATTAAAATGAGAAACAAGAAACTTACAGATGTGGAAAGAAAATGGCTGAATAGAATTATTAGCAGAGAATATAGAGAATAATGTGTCTATAGGAAGGGTTGATAGACTATGGTACACATGCTAAATGTGGTCACAGTCTGTTTTTTTAAATGCATTTCTCTGGAACAGAGCCATGCTTTTTCATTTGTGTATTGTTTATGGCTATATTCATGCTATAATGGCAGAATTGAAAAGTTGAAATAGAAATCATTTGGTCCACAAAACCTAACATATTTACTCTTCGGCCCTTTACAGAAAAAGTTTTCTGACCCATGGTTTCCAACATAAAGCACCAGATGGGTACAAATTCCTGATTTTTTTTTCTTTATGTAAATCTGAGTTTCTGATCCATATCATTTTTCTTCTCTCTAAAGAACCTCTTTTAATGTTTCTTACAAATTGGGCCCACAGGCAACATATTTTTTCAGTTTTGGTTTGTCTGGCAAAGTATTTCTCCTTTTTCAAAAGGAGATTTTCACAGGGTATAGAAACCTAGGTTGCTTATGTTTGCTTGTTCTCTCTCAGCATTAGCTATTTGATTCCACTTTCTTGCTCATGGGGTTTTTAAGAAGAGTCAAAGATATAATTCTTATCTTTGCTCCTCTATAAGTTAGGTGTTTCCCCCACTCTGGATACTTTCAGTATTTTGTTCCTTTAACTTTGCCTTTTCCATAGTTTGAAAATGATATGCCTAATTATAGTTTTCTTTGCATTTGTCTTGCTTGTGATTATCTGACTTCCTGAATCTGTGGGTTGATGTCTGACTCTAATTTGGGGGAAATTATCATTCATTATTGCTTCAAATACTTCTGTTTCTTTCTCTCTTTCTTCTCCTTATGGTAATCCCCTTACAAATCTATCACACTTTTTGTAAATGTCTTGCAGTCTTTGGATATTCTGGGTGTTTTCTCAGTGGTTATTCTCTTTTCTAAGGCTTATATTTTAAAGGCTTTTATTGAGATGGTCTCATGATAAGAGAGTGTTTGTTTAGCTGTGTTGAGTCTACTAACAAGCCTATCAAAGGCATTCTTCATTTCTGTAATAGTGATTTTGATCTCTAGCATTTAGTTTTTGCTTTTTTCTTAGAATTTCCATCTTTCTGCTTATACTGCCTATCTGTTCCTGAAGGCAGTTTAATTTATTCATTAGGATCTTTAGGATACTTATCATAAATATTTTAAAATTCATTTCCTGATAATTCCAGCTGTCATGAATGTGTCTGATTTCAATGTTTCCTCTTTCTCTTTCAACTGTGTCATTTTGCCTTTTAGTCTATCTTGTAATTTTTTCCTGAAATCAGGCCTGATGTGTTGGGTAAAAACAACTGCTATAAAAAGGTCTTTCATAAAATCAGCCCTCTGCATCCATAGGTTCTGCATCCAAAATGCAATCGATTTGGGTTGAATTGTGTTTTTTATAATTCCAGGAAGTTCTAAAAAGCAAAACTTGAATTTGCTGTGCATGGGCAATTATCTATGCATTACATTGTATTTAATTTTATAAGTAATCTAGAGATGATTTAAAGTATATGGGAGGATGTGCAGGTGTGTATATGTTCTGTGCAAATACTGTATCATTTTTCATAAGGGACCTGAGTATCTGAGAATTTTGGTATTTGTGGAGGGTCCTAGAATCAAAGGGATTCCCTCATAGCTCAGTCAGTAAAGAATCAGACTGCAGTGCAGAAGATCTGGGTTCAATTCCTGGGTCAGAAATATCCCCTGGAGAAGGAAATGGTAACAGCACTCCAGTATTCTTGCCTGGAAAGTAACACAGAGAGAGGATCCTGGGGACTACAGTCCATGAGGTCACAAGAGTCGGATATGACTTAGTGACTAAACCAGCACCACTGAAATCAATCCCCCTCAGATCAGTTCAGTTCTGTTTAGTTGCTCAGTCATGTCCAACTCTTTGTGATCCCATGGATTGCAAAACATCAGGCTTCCCTGTCCATCACCAACTCCTGGAGCTTACTCAAACGCATATCCATTGAGTTGGTGATGCCATCCAACCATCTCATCCTCTGTCGTCCCCTTCTCCTCCTGCCCTCAATCTTTCCCAGCATCGGGGTCTTTTCAAATGAGTCAGTTCTTTGCACTGGGTAGCCAAAGTATTGGAGTTTCAGCTTCAGCATCAGTACTTCCAATGAATTTTCAGGACTGAGTTCCTTTAGGATGGACTGGTTGGATCTCCTTGCAGTCCAAAGGACTCTCAAGAGTCTTCTCCAATACCACAGGTCAAAAGCATCAGTTCTTCAGGGCTCAGCTTCCTTTATAGTCCACTTCTTACATCCATACATGACCACTGGAAAAACCATAGCCTTGACTAGATGGACCTTTGTTGGCAAAGTAATGTCCCTGCTTTTTATTATGCTATCTAGGTAGGTCATAGATTTTCCTCCAAGGAACAGGCATCTTTTAATTACATAGCTGCAGTCAGACATGACTGAGTGACTGAATCAACTGACTGAAGTTTGAGGGTAAGGGGAAGTGTTTTGTACTCCTATGATTAGGCTCCAGATTCAGTAAGCCTGTGCCTCTAGACTCTGAAGTTCACAAGTACTTTTCAGTTGTGTCCATCCCATCCCCTTTAGATGAGAAAGGATGGCTAGACTTGGTGACATTGGATATTTCCCTTCTTGCACATGGAAGACTAGAGGGCTCTGGAGTTGATATTTTCATTCCCCCATATCAGTTAGGAGCTGATTAAATCCCAGTAGGTTAATCTCTCATTAATTAGTTTCTCTAAATGGTAGCCCTTATTAAAGACTAATTTTCTGGCATATTTCAACATGGTTCCTCTTCTCTCCTCTCTGCCAGAATCACAAGGGGATTTGTCTTCAATATTTACTCTGAGAACCTGGGAGACCTCCAAGAAGCAGAACTCACAAGAGCATGTGTGCCTCCCTACTTCCATGGCTGGGTTCCCTGGAACATTTGACTCCCAGACTGTCCACACTGAGACATCAATTACAGTTTTGATTTTCCTACCCAGTCACTGGTTTCCAAGGGGCTGCAGTGCATGGGTTTCTGCTTTAGTAAGCTGCAATTCTGTGTATTCACCTGCCAGTCTCTCCTGTGACCTCATTTCTCTTATGAATCTAAGGAAAGTGGTCAATTTTTCAGGTTGTTAAGCCTTTTGCTTATTGTGAGGACAGAGTAACAACTTCCAAGCTTCTTACATGCTAGACAAGAAACTGGAAGCCTCATGCTTTTACTTTTTGATAAATTTTATCATTTTCCATATTCTAGGGTTTGTACGAGTTTACCTTTTCCAACCTTATACCAGAATACAGGGCTACAGGGCCACAAGCAAGGAGAATTGAACTTAGAGAGGCAAAGACAATTCCTTCTCAATCTCTCTCTCTCTAGCTTGTTCTCACTCTCTCTCCTCTCTCTCCTGCCTTCCCTCTCTCTCCTTCTTTCTTTCCCCTAACACACACACACACACAGAGTTAAAATATTCCATCTTTGTCCTTAGGCAACCCAGGATTACCTTTATTAAAACAACAACAAAAAACATTTGTCAGCCCAGCAATGATATACCAGACACTAGGTTTTTCCACACCCTTTTCTAATATTTAATTTATACCTTTGCCATGGAGTCTTTTGTTATACAACTGGGTTCTCAGCTATTTCCCTTCAATCAAATATCCCTTTAAATATTAACTATAGTATAAGAAAAGATTTTCCCCTTATTTTTCTTTTAGAAAGCTTTATTTCACACAAATTGATAACATCAGTTATTAAATTATTTAGTTACTATTTTAATCTTGTATATTAAAGTATAAATTGGTATCAAATTGAGTCTATGATTTCAGGGTCATTGCATTCATTTTTATCATTAGATCCAGGCTGGGATCTGGATGGGAGGAGGGCTAGATGGGAAATATTTCTCATTTTTTTACTTTAAAAAAAATCAATAAATGACATAATTAATGCAGATAAAGTAAAAACTCCATTTTTACTTGATAAGTTTTATATATTTTAACTACAAAACTTCATGTTTATTGTGAGTCACTCGAACATCACAGAAGTCTATTTAAAAAAGCAATAGTTTTATTCCTCACATGCCCTCAGCCTCCACTGCTCCAGAATAAACAATTTGTAGACCTTTTTGATTTTGCACACACACACATATGTTTGTATACAAAAGAACAAGTCATATTACATAAAATATCCTTCAATTTTCTCTTAACATTATATTGGGTTGAACCAAAAAGCTCATTCAGATTTTTCCATATGATATTCTTTTTGGCCAACTCAATAGAAAATTTTTACACAACTATATACAAATATATTAATACCTCATTTATTTTAATGTCTACCTAGTATTCCATCTTATGAATGTACCATAATTGATTCAACCATTCTCTGGTTGATAGTTTGTTTTCAATTTTTCACCATCACAAATAAAGCTGCAATAAACCTCCTTGTACATAAATTATTCTGACATGTTTATTTTTACCATTTACCCTAAAAAGACTGACAAACACATAATCTAAATTGATACAAAGATTTCACAGTCTATCTCCAAGGTTAGGAGGCAGAGTTCATAGCTGGGCAAATCCTACAGGGAAACAAAACAACACAGTGTGGACTTGAACACAGTGGACCACAGATGACTTCAAGATCCAGGAGATCAATGGGTCTTAACACCTCTCAACCAGGAGTGGGCCCATTTAGACACAGGCTAGGATCCACACTCCATGTTTATAAAGGGAGGGGATGAATGGGAGGGGGAAATGCATGTCTCATAGGGTAGTGCCTGAAACATTAGACACTCCAAAGGGCGTCTGAGGCAAAGTTCACAGGGGAAAAAACCAAAACACTGACACTTTCCAAGGGCTTACAGGAATCAAAGGTCAAAGCGCAGGTGAATTCACTGGTTCTTTAGGGGTTACCACCCTCTAAATTGCTATATTCATCCCTTGCCATGAGTGTTAAAAGGACTGTGGTAGAATCTAATAGCAACTTCCATACACAAAATACAACAATATGCAATGTCACATGGAAGTAACTCCTTGATCCTTGGCAGAATATTCAATCTCCCAGCACCACTGCATTCCTAACATGTGTTGAAAACCTCCCCCCAAATTTTAGTTGCTCAGTCGTGTCTGACTCTTTGTGACTTCATAGACGGTAGCTCACCAGGATCGATCCTCTGTCCATGGAAATTCTCCAGGCAAGAATGTTGGAGTGGGTAGCCATTCCCTTATCGTTCCGATCCAGGGAGTGAACCCAGGTCTCCCACATTGCAGGTAGATTCTTTACCATCTGAGCCACCAGGGAAGCCCATTACTCCATTATGCAGACTCAAAGAGATCACAGAGCCAAGAAGTGGCAGACCCAGGACTCAAATCAGGCAGGCACACTCTGAAGCCCATATGTCTAATCACACAGGATATCATCTATTTTATTCTGTTCAAGGAAGAAATCTTCAGGTGGAAGTTACAGAGCCCTAGTAACACAAGATAATGAGGGTGGAATTGCTTGGTCTACATTGGATTCTATCTTAGTCACCAGGGAACACAATTCTCAAATTGTTGGAAGCAGAATATTGGTGCAAAGGCCCTAACTCCCAAAGTAAGGAAGAAAAATTAGTCCCTTGAAATGTGTTTGATATCTTTCCAAATATTCTAAAAGAGTTCTCAAAAAATTGAAATTTGAAACCTTTGAGAAATCATGGAGAATGAAACGAATGCATGGTAATAGGAAATAGACAAAGACAGATTTGAAATTCAAAGAGGAGAAAGTAAATTTTGAAAATTCATATCTAGGTGTATTTATCAAACATGAACAAGATTCTAGGACTGATTATTGAAAGCATTTCTGATTTGAAAAAAAAAAAATCTCTAGACACAACTACAGATTTCAAAATGAGAAACTCTTTCTACTCCTCCTCTTTCTCCTCCACCAACTCTTCCTCCTCATCCTCCTCCTCCTCCTCCCTTTTTGGTGGATTGATGTATCTGGACATTGCTAAGTCTTTGACTACCATTTTGTAGAAAAGTACTCAGCAATTTTAAAGTATTTAGTATTTAGTATTCTCCTGAGGGAGGCACACAAGACAGAATACAAGGTCAATGACATGGAGTTTGGGGAAGCACTCGCCATCCAACCGAGGACTGTTGGTTAATTGTCCAAATATTTCCCAAAAAAAATCTCTATCAGCAAACTGCAGCACATCCAGAAGGTAGCAGAATCCAAATTTAAAATTTTCTACAGGATATTTAGTGTAGAGAAGTAAAACTAAAATATCTGAGATAGTTTATGTCTCCAACAACTTTGGATACTATTCCCAAATGACATGATTTAGCAATCCTGATATCTGAAAAATGAGACAAGCAAAACAAAGTTCTACCATAAAGTATAATTAAATAGGTAACACTACACTGGGCCTTAAGGAGACAGAATACATAAAAATATAAAAGCAGTTGGACAATCTCAAGTTGCATGACTCAATCACCTTACTGCATCCAATGCTGTTTCATTTCTTTCCTATGTTGGAAAAAGTTTTTATTACTTTTTAGCTCATATTTTGCTTCTTTCTCTAGTAACCCTACTTTACTGAAAATCTACTGCAAATGCTGACTTTGACTTCTTCCCCCTGCCCACCCCTCAAATCTCCAGCTCTGACATTTAGGGAAGACCATGTGAATTATCAACCCACTTGCCTCCTTTTCAGGCTGCAAGGGTCCCCATTTGTCCTGGAGTTCACCCTTCCCCATTTAACTCAGATAAACTCTGAAGGATCACAGTCAATCACAGGGTCTCATCGTCCTTGTCTATGACTGGATTTGGGAATAGCATGCAATCTAGTTTGGCCAGTAAGACACATATACTTATATTCAGCCATTCATTCCATGAACATTTACTGAGCACCTACATGGCAGACACAAAAGGCAATCATAGCGAACAAAACAGGATGTCTCTGTCCACAAAAGTCCTAGATTCTATTTAGAGGGAATAAAATTAATAGAAAACATGAAGAATATTAAAGGGCTTTGGGGGAAGGACTTCATTTTTAATATTTTTTAATGTCAAGGAAGAAACTGTTCTTAATTCTCTGCCACTGATGTGTAGGGTGTGATGCTTGGGGCTTCAGCAGCATGGAGAGGAGCTGGTCCACCTGGCCAGGATGGCGGTGCAGAAAGATGGAAGGACCACCACACAGCTGCTAAGGTTACCAAGCTGGTCACCATATGCCTAAGGGTTTAATGACAATCTATGAAGTATATATTAACTGATAGGATATGGTATACAGGGTTGGTAGAAAAGATTCCAGAGCAACCTACCCATTCTCTCTTTTTTTTACAGGTAGAGTTGACTGGGACATCCATCACTACCTTGGCAATAGATGACATTAAACCAAAAAGTGAATACATGCCCTGTTTCCTTGTGCACTGGCCATGGAGGAAGAAAATATATGTAGAATGAAGGCACATAGACAACCAGCCCATTAACATAACAGCATATATACATCCTTGGGATTTCCCCAGGGTTCAGTGGTTAAGACTCCATGTTTCTATTGCAGGGGGCATGGGTTTGCTCCCTGGTCTGGGAACTAAGGTCCCACATGCCACAAAGCACAGCCAAAAAATAAGAATATACATCCTTTATAAATATACTTTGGAAGAGGTTTAGATTGCTGTTTTCTGGCACTGAAAGAGTAGGTATTTATCATCACAGAAAGATTAAGGTTATTCTGAAGCTTTATTTATCTGTGTTCTTATTTTAACAATGATCCATTCATAATCACTATCTATTAGATGAAAGAAAATTGTTTTTATGCAGATATAGAGATGGAAAACATAG
The DNA here is from genome assembly GCF_019320065.1 of Cervus canadensis. Classification (NCBI taxonomy): domain Eukaryota; kingdom Metazoa; phylum Chordata; class Mammalia; order Artiodactyla; family Cervidae; genus Cervus; species Cervus canadensis. Next base: position 68,229,586 of record NC_057386.1, read on the forward strand.
ATAGCAGACATTCCCAAAAAACTTGATGAGAGAAGACTGCTATTTTCCCAAATGTTGAGACGATGAGGCTAACAGCTGTCATATGCTTTCCATGATCAGAGAGCAAAAATCCCTCATGGACACCGAAAAGAAGTCACTTAATAGATACTCATTGAATGAATGAATATGTAAGCATTTCCAGTTCTCCAATTTATGGTTTCTTTTTCACCCAAAGACATATCTATTGTCTTTCAAAAACTTACATTTCTGTTGGTACAGGAGATAAATCAACCTCTTTCTCTCTCCCTTCCTTCTCCCTTGTTTCCTCCCTACTTTCTTTCCATCCTTCCTTCACTATTTTTCAATAAACATTGAGAACCGTCTATGGAGTAGGTATCGCACGCAGTATATGAATAAGACAGATAAGACCATTTTTGTCCTTAAGCTGATTACACTCCAAGAAAATAAAGTAAACCCATTTAAATTTTCATGCATTTACCCGGTAAATGTTATCTAATAAACAGTGAAACTGCTACTGAAATCCAAATTTAGGAGAGTGTAAGAGCTATGAGAATTTATGTGGAGATTCTTGAATTAGGATAAGAAGGCCTTCTTCAATGAAAAATGCAAAGATATAGATGGAAATGACAGAATGGGAATGACTAGAGATCTCTTCAATAAAATTGGAGATATCAAAGGAATATTCTATGCAAGGATGGGCATGATAAAAGACAGAAATGGTAAGGACCTAACATAGGCAGAAGAGATTAAGCAGTGGCAAGAATACATAGAAGAACTATATTAAAAAGGTCTTAATGACCTGAATAACCACAATGAGGTCACTCACCTAGAGCCTGACATTCTGGAATGTGAAGTCAAGTGGGCCTTAAGAAGCATTAATAAAAACAAAACTAGTGGAGATGATGGAATTCTAGCTGAGCTATTTCAAGTCCTAAAAGATGATGCTGTGAAAGTGCTACACTCAATATGCCAACAAATTTGGAAAACCCAGCAATGGCCACAGGTCTGGAAAAGATCAGTTTTCATTCCAATCCCAAAGAAGGGCAGGGCTAAAGAATGTTCAAACAACTGGATAATTGTGCTCATTTCACATACTAGTAAGGTCAATGCTCAAAATCCTTCAAGCTAGGCTTCAGCAGTACTCAAATCGAGAACTTCCAGATGTACAAGCTGGTTTTAGAAAAGGCAGAGGAACCAGAGATCAAATTGCCAACATTCACTGGATTATAGAGAAAGCAAGGGAATTCCAGAAAACACCTACTTCCACTTTATTGATTATGCTAAAGCCTTTAACTGTGTGGATCACAGCAAACTAGAAAAATCTTAAAGAGATAAGAATACCAGACCATCTTACCTGTCTCCTGAGAAACCTGTATACAGGGCAAGAAGCAATAGTTAGAACCTTACGTGGAACAACTGACTGGCTTAAAACTGGGAAAGGAGTACGTCAAGACTGTATATTGTCACCCTGTTTATTTAACTTACATGTAGAGAACGTCATGAGAAATGCCAGCCTGGATGAGTTACAAGCTGGAATCAAGACTGCTGGGAGAAATAGCAACAACCTCAGATATGCAGATGATAGTATTCTAAAGGCAGAAAGCAAAGAGGAACCTAAGAAGCCTCTTGATGAGGGTGAAAATGGAGAATGAAAACGTGTTAAGACTCAACATTCAAAAAACTAAGATCATGGCATTCAGTCCCATCACTTCACAGCAAATAGAAGTGGGAAAAGTGGAAGCAGTGACAGATTTTCTCTTCTTGGGCTCCAAAATCACTGTGGATGATGACTGCAGCCATGAAATTAGGAGACACTTGCTTCTTGGAAGAAAAGCAGTGACAAAACCTAGACAGCCCATTAAAAAGCAAAAACATCACTTTGCTGACAAAGGTCCAAAGAGTCCAAAGAGTCTTTCCAGTAGTCATGTATGGACATGAGAGTTGACCATAAAGAAGGCTGAGCACTGAACAATCCATGCTTTCAAACTGAGGTGCTGAAGAAGACTCTTTTCAGTCCCTTGGACAGGAAGGAGATCAAACCAGTCCATCCTAAAGGAAATCAACCTTGAATATTCATTGGAAGGATTGATGCTGAAGCTAAAGCTCCAAAACTTCAGCCACCTGATTTGAACAGCTGACTCACTGGAAAAGACTCTTATGCTGGGAAATACAGAAGCCAAAATGACAAGACGGTGGCAGAGGATGTGATAGTTGGACAGTATCACCATCTCATTGGACATGTACTTGGGCAAACTCGGGGAGATGGTGAAGGACAGGGAAGCCAGGCATGCTGCAGTTCATGGGGTCACAAAGAGTGGGACACAGCTTAAATGACTGAACAACAACAATAAAGTAATGAGTGTATGTAAAGGGAAAGAAAAGATGAAGAGGCTAGAGAAAATGTAAAACAGGCTCTCCAGTACAGATGTACAGAGGGCAATGGAGGGGAAGTGATTAGCTTGCTTGGTGGAAAGTACATGTTTCATGGAGAATAATTAGGAGAGTTAAGTTTGTAAGGGTAGTGTGAGGTCATGTAATAGAAGTCTTTGAAGGACAAGCTAATATCTGGTCCACAGCTATTGGCAATGAGAAGCTCATTTAAGTAAGGCAAGAAATACAGAACTTAATAAAAACTGTCTATTATTGATATAGGCAATGGAAAACATTACTTCTATCATTACTGGACTGTAATGTTTGAGTTGAAATAAGATTTCTAAAAAGGATTAAACAATTGTGGGCCAGAGTACCTGGGACACTATATTAATATGTATCCATAGGGAACTTCACTCAATACTCTGTAATAACCTAAATAGAAAAAGAATTTTTTAAAAGAACAGATACATGTATATGTATAACGGAATCTCTTTGCTGTATACCTGAAACTCAAACATTTTTAATCAACTATACCCCAATATAAAATAAAAATTAAAGAAAAAACAAACAAAAAACCAAAGGAGGTCATTTAATATCAAATTTCTAAAATAATTTTGTGCTGTTAGGATCCATGCTATGAATTCAAAAGGGATAAACCAGAATATTATTTTTTAAGGACAAAAATCAGGAGCTTATTTTTAATATGTAAAATACCATACAGCCATTTTCAGACCATTGAAAAAATACTGTGTATTAGGTCTTCATCCTGGTTCTTGAAATGAGGACAGAGGTGTCTCTGTTATGTTAATGAGGCAGCTTTTGGAAACCACCTAAGGGTAGAGGCTGGTTGTCAAGGCAGCCAACCCTGCTATTAGAGGGTCAGAACCACTCCCATGACCCCACCCCTGCCTCTGGGTAGGAGAGAAGGGGCTAGAGATGGAGCTCAGTCACCAAAGGCCAATGCTTCAATCAACCATGTTTATGAAGCCTCCATCAAAACCCAAATGCATGGGGGTTCAGAGAGCTTCCAGGCTGGTGACATGTGGAGGGGCTGGGGGGATGGGGCAGCTGAGGAGGGCAGGAGCGTTCTGTGACCTTTCCTCTGACCTTGCCTAAGGCATATCTTCCTTCCAGCTGTTCCTGAGTTTTATCAGTAATCTAGTTGTAAAATGTGTCTCTAGTCAGGGATCCCTAACTCTGGTAATGGTCCCTGGCATTTTACAAACCAGGCCACACAGCAAGAGGTGAGTGGCAAGCTAGTGAAGCTAGTGGCAAGCTAGTGAATCTGTACTTACAGCCACTCCCCATCACACATTACCACCTAAGCTCCACCTCCTATCAGATCAGCTGAGGCATTAGATTCTCATAGGAGTGTGAACCCTGCTATAAACTACACAAGTGAAGGATCTAGGTTGTATGCGCCTTATGAAAAGCTAATGCCTGATGATATAATTCTGCATTAGGGTGAATTGTATCATTATTTCATTACATATCACAATGTAATAATAATAGAAACAAAGTGCACAATAAGTGTAGTGCGACTGAATCATCCTGAAATCATCCCTCTCACCAGTCCATGGAAAAACTGTCTTCCACAAAACTGGACCCTGATGGCAAAATGGCTGAGGACCGCTGCTCTAAGTTCTATGAGCCAGCCACTCTAGCAAATTAACCAACCCAAGGAGCCGGAGTCCTTGGAACCTCCAGTCTGTAACTGGTCAGTCAGAAGCAGAGGCGACAACCTGGACATGAAATGGTGGCTGACACTGGGGCAGGGGAATGGGGGCAGGGGATCAGTGCGGCAGGACTGAGCCCTCACCTGTGGAATCGGACCCCATCTCTGGGTGCACAGTGTCAGAATTCAGTTAATTGCTTGGTGGTATTAGAAAACCCCCACACTGGAACACAAGAAAGGTGCATATTTAAACAGTTTACTGAATCTAAGACCGCCAACAGTGAACAACAATATGAATATTTTTAACTGTTAAAATTTGATCATAGCATGGATAAGAGTAGGAAATAATTTAAACAGAATCACCAAACCCATTATTACTTCAAAAAATGTGAAGTTTTCAATTTCAGAACCATAATCAAAACATTAGTTTAAAAATGCACACTCTATTTAACTCATTCATCAATTGTTTCAAAATATAATATTATAAATGCTAATCCTAATACTAAAAATCCTATTAATGAATTGAGCTGTCTCCTAGAAAACCTTTTATTAATCCAATCATATTCTATAAATATTCAAAAAACTGGGAATGCTAATAAGAGAAAAACTATTTTAAGGAAATGAAACATCCTAACTTAAAGCTACTTAGATTGTGCTACTTAAAAGTCTCAATGGAGAAACGCTAAATATCAAAGGTCTCTCCCAAGCCAAAGCCCTGGGGCATAGCACACTCCTCCAAGAGTTATGTTCTAAATTAGCTCGTGTTCTCCTGGATTGTTCATTAGAACATTATAACCAGATCTGGAAATTAAAAACCATCCATATTACATGCTCTGTCAATATTTTATGCATTATGTTGAGAAAGAAGACTGCTACAGTTTAAACTTCTCTTTGGCTCCCTGCCTCCAAAAACAGCAGTCTGGAAGATATGACTCAGATTCTCACCTGGCAGGTAGAATACAAAATGTTCTCTTTTCACTCATGAGGACAAGTGTGGACTCGTGCCAGGAAGAATCTCTCTAGCCAACAGGTGAACATTCATTGATAATATTTTAAACACAGGCCTTTGTACTGAGATGACATTTTTTCTTAATATTTAGTGAAAATGAGTACTTACATGGGTTAAGCTTACTTAAGTGACTTTCTTCAACTTGCAAACTGTGTGAAAGTTTTCTCAACTGCTAATGATTACATCCCAAAGGAAAGCTAAGGATGAAAGGTGACCGTGACGACGCACTGAATTCTGCAAAGGTGAAAGAGTATACCTAGTATAGAAGTAAGAAAACTGAACTCACAAAGGGATATGTTAATATCCCCTTCCAAGTGTATAATTATCACACCCGTGTAAGTTAAAAGAATGGGGATGCTCTTCCTTAATGCCCTGCCACATTTCCCTTCTAATGTGCTTACCCCTGGGTCAAGCAGAAAACTGTTCAGCTAGAATTAACAATTAATTAACTTTGCTATAATGCAAGTTTAAGCCTTTAAAATAACCTGCTGTAAAAGGAAGGGATGGGACAACAGGTGACAGCTCTCTCCGGATCTGGCCACCCCACCAATCACAAACTGTGAATGTGCACAAGAATAGGCAGGGCACCATCCTGCTGGTGGAGCTCCTCTCCATTTTCCTGTTTCCTCCAGCACAAATAGGTTTATGTGAGCCCCTCATCCAAGGCTGGACTGTAATTTTACCTTATCCATCAATGTTAGTATCTCATGTATCAGTTGTAGGCACTATCTAAAACTGAATATACCATCTCAAGGATGGATGTGGCACATATTACAGGACAAAGTGAGACTACAATTTTGCGCAGACAGTACACCAAATATGTTTTGTTTTGTTAAATTTTTTAAATTTATTTTACTTAAAAAAATTTTTTGGCCCCGGCATGCAGCATGTGGGGATCTTTGTTCCCCAATCAGGGATCAAGCCTGCGACCCCTGCATTGGAAGTGAAGAGTCTTAACCACTGGACCACTAGGGAAGTCCCCCAAATACTTTGTTTTTAATATCTCCTGATTTTTTTTTAAAGGGGACTGTGTCATCATCTTTTTTAAAATTAAATTTTACAACTACCAGTTGATCTTAAGGGAATTTTTAGGTAGAGTGAAATTAAGAGCAAGTTCACAAAGAAAAGCTTTCAGATAGAATTTAAGAATATGGAAGGCATTTTACTTTTTACCTCTTAGTATAGAGAGGAAACTTAATTCAATGTTTTCCTTGACTTGTTTTAAACTCTTAAACATTACAAGAGATGGTCAGCTCAGATAACATAGATCGCAGAGACTTCACCCAAATGGCTGTTGAGCAATCTCTGCAAAGCTCTAGGGAAGGAACTATGAGTAACTAAAGCTCCAGTCTGCACACCTGTGTGTTGTGTTGTATGGAGGGGTGGGGTGGGCAACACAGCATTCTGTGCACCAGAAACAACTGAGACGACTGAAGATTGAGGAAATAAGGCCAGTGGCAGAGCTGTGATACTAGGAAATGAAGAAAGAAGACAGAGTTTTCAGAGAAGAGTAAGCACACTATAAAACCCTTTGAAAATTACTATCTGATAAATAAAAATATGCATAGCTTTTTTCAAAAACCAAGATTTGACATATATTTAATTGATCATTTATTTGAGCCCTATCAGGGAAAAATAAAGATATATCAAAATAATACTCCAACAGACCAGTTCTATCTTTTTACCCAGTTGCAACTATTATAACTCTTCTCTATATATGTTGTCTTGAGCATGCCAAGAAAAAACCTTTAATATCCTCATTTTAAAATACTTACACCATTGCACTCCCTCCCTAGGATGCTGCCATTTTCATATACCCATCATTAAATAAATACTGCAACCCTAGCTCCTTTTTCATTTTCAAAGGAAGTTGGAGTGGGCTTTATTAGCATTTTAAATCTATTTTTCTAAAGGGAAAATGATACCAACAATCAATACAATGTTTCCCTGTGATATTAAAAATCACTAGGTGGTCTTAAATTTCCTGCCTTTGTATGCTTCTTTCAAGATAGGAAGTTGAAACATTTCGAGTCAGCTTTTACCCAAAGAGAACTTCAGTTGACTCAAACTTGTATGGTTTCTCAAAAATATCTTTTTGTTAAAATATTTACCTGACAATTCATCAAAAAAGGGTGTTAATTCAAATTACTATTCAAACATACAAAATAAGTAAAGGCAGCATGTTGCTTTCTTAACTTTATGCATACAAAGGGCTGAAACTGAAAAATTTATTCAGAATCACACAAATAGCCAAGATGAATAAACCAAATGGGAAGATAGTCTCTATTAGATAGATCAGTCATAAAAATGATGACAAGAAATGTGAAGCTAGAAGGTGATTATCTATGGTAGACCAGTTGGCTTCACCCAACTTGCCACAGATATTTTAATGTCAGCTAGCTTTCATACAGGAGAAGGCAATGGCAGCCCACTCCAGTACTCTTGCCTGGAAAATCCCATGGACGGAGCAGCCTGGTAGGCTACAGTCCATGGAGTCGCAAAGAGTCGGACACAACTGAGCGACTTCACTTTCACTTTTCATTTTCTTGCATTGGAGAAGGAAATGGTAACCCACTCCAGTGTTCTTGCCTGGAGAATCCCAGGGACGGGGGAGCCTGGTGGGCTGCCATCTATGGAGTCGCACAGAGTCGGACACGACTGAAGTGACTTAGCAGCAGCAGCTCTCATACAAATTGGTAGTCTGTGATATTAGAAGCATCCAAATGAGAATAGAAAGAGCTTAAAAATACTTAACATCTCCGGGAAAACAAAGCACTCACCTTACTAGGTCATTAGCTTTATGTCTACGTGAAGGTTTCTTCTAAATACCATCTAAACCACATTCAAGAACACTGGTCCAATTATCTTTTTACTCCAACTCTGTATTCTTCCTGGTAAACACATTTAGCAATAAATAAATTTGTTAGACTTGATATAGTGATGTAAATGCTAATTTCCTATATTTGTGTATGTCATTCTAATACCTGATAACAGAGTATAATCATAAGAAATCTAACAGTTAATTTGCTCTAAAATTAGATTGAGTTTAGTGTGTTTTAACATATTGAGATGACTTTTTTATTGTTCTCAATATTTCTATCTGGGAGCAAACTAAGCAATATGTAACTTTTCCAATCCTGTATTTATAAATAAAAGGCTTTGTGACTAAGCATTTAGATGTATTCCTATCCACCTAAAAACCTACTTTTGAAATCTGTTTAAAAACAGACCTTCTAAAAGTAAAATCATCTATCTAAAATGTATTACATATTCATAGTATATGATTTTTTTTTTGGTTCAGACTGAAAATTTTTCTTAGAGGATATCTTATCTAAAATTCCATAAGAGACAGTATGTGCGTGCTAAGTTTCTTCAGTCATGTCAGACTCGTTGCAACCCCAAGGACTGTAGCCCATCAGGCTCCTCTGTCCAAGGGATTCTCTACGCAAGAAGACAGGAGTGGGTTGCCATGCCCTGCTTCAGAGGATCTTCCTGACCCAGGGATTGAACCCAAGACTCCTGAGTCTCCCGCAATGGCAGGTGAGGTTCTTTACCACTAGTGCTACCTGGAAAGCCCATAAGAGATAGTACTGACCTGTTTTCATTCTGGGTTTGAGTCCTATCTGTGACTTTGGAAGAGTTAAGTAATCTTCAGTTTTATCATATGAAAATGAAGATAATAAAGTCCTGGAAGGTTCTTGCAGATCTTTTGAAAATAATTATAACACCAGCTATAGGGTTTTGTCACGGTCAATGTAGCATAGCAATTAAGAGCACCCAGAGTTGAGGACAGATCACCTGGATTCAAATCCCAGCCCCGACATTTATAAGTTGTAACCTTGGACAAACTACTCAAATTCCCTTTGCTTCAGGCTCCCTATCTGTAAAATGGGAATAAAGATAGTATCTACCTCATAAATGTGTTAGGAAGTTTGCTGAGTAATGCATGTTGATTACTAAGTAATACCCTGAGACAGTATCTGGCACAGAATACATTATGTACACATATTAACTGTTACTTTTAAAATGTCTAACAAATGACAGGTCTCATTATGATAAGATGGAAGAGGAGGAAGAGCAGGCCCAGAAGAGAATGTGACAGGAGAAGCAGATCAAATGGCTCCATTTCGAGAGAGCTAGAAAGATCCAAAAACATCTTGTGCCACTGTGACAATGTTCAAAACAGCTCTAGGAAAGTGATTTCTAACATCCAGAACCTGATTTCAAATCAATCATAATTCTGACACATGCTTTGAAATTGCCCCTTTTATATAACCAGTGGTCTAATATGAAAATTTGAAGCTTCTTGATTCCTTAGTCAAACTAAGAAATGTTTTATACTTTTAATGGTTTTTTCTTTGTCCATTTCTTTATTTTTTTCTGCATATATTTTTCCCCTTCAACCAGGTTACCAGTTTCTTTGATAACAAGAATTTGATGTTATTCACATTTATAGTCTACTCCTTCCCAAGCAGGAAGAGTGGTAATAAATATATGCATTATTGAACTTATATATGTTATTAAGCCTAAATAGGGCTTCCCTCATAGCTCAGTTGGTAAAGAATCCTCCTGCAACGTAGGATACCCTGGTTCGATTCCTGAGTCGGGAAGATTCGCTGGAGAAGGGATAGGCTACACACTCCATTATTCTTGGGCTTCCCTTGTGGCTCAGCTGGTAAAGAATCTGCCTGCAAAGAGGGAGACCTGGGTTCGATCTCTGGCTTAGGAAGATCCCCTGGAGAAGGGAAAGGTTACACACTCCAGTATTCTGGCCTGGAGAATTCCATGGACTATATACTCCATGGGGTCGCAAAGGGTCAGACACGACTGAGCAACTTTCACTTCACTAAGCCTAAACAACTAATCACCTCCATGGCTAATATTTTAGGTTCCTTTATGGGATACAAGACTTTTATCACAATGTTTAATAAATCAATGCATTATCTAGTACTTTAGTTTAAATTTAACTCAAATTTATAAATCTACCTAGATGAGATTTTAGACATCTGCATTTAAACTTTGCTTGGCTTTTACACAAATAAGATTAAAAAGCATCTTGACTATTCCAAAATTATAAATGCTTTTCTCTTCCTGCATTACCAATAATCTACATCAAGCCTCAGGAACTTTTATTTAATTGTACAAGGTATGCAAAGATATGATTGTTACAAAAAGAATCAAGAAACAGAAATAAGCAAGGTAAACAGTATTTCTTCAGCTCAGAAAATTTTCTTCCAGTATATCTTTGATTAGTGTTTCATTCCCATTTGTTTTGTTCTCTACTTCAGGGATTATCCATTTGCAGATTTGCTTTTATATTATCTTGACCTTGCCATTCTCATTTCTTTGCATAAAAACATGCACTGGGGGGCCTCTCACAATTTCCTCTGCATCACTGATTTGATTTGTCTCAGCATTAACTCTGCATTTATTTGACTCCAATGTGGATTTTAACTCACTTTTTACATTTTCTCTAACCTAATGTAGTATTTTAACATATGACCCCTCTACTATATTATTTCTCCACAAACATTGCCACGAACTAAAGTAGTATTACTCCTGTTACTTAGAATTCAAATACTAGTGTTTTCAAAAGAAAAAATTTGTTTTACAGAGGTTTTGAAATGTGAGGATATATACATCTTATATATTTACCAGATAAATGTGAGCCCCTACTATATGACAGACTGTAGTAACTTAACATGTTCCTTACTTCAAGAAGCTTAAAAATAATAATAATAGTAATAAAAAATAACACATTTAAGATGTATGTCTATGTATTAGGCACTATGTCAACATTTTGGATGTACAACCTAACCTAATCCTCATAACAATATAAAAGAGGTACTGATACACTGGTTTTAGAGTAATGGAGCTAAAGTTAAAAGAGGTTAAATAACTTGCTTGTAGTTCCTTAATCCCACAACTCCAAAACCCATGTCTTCATCATCTTATTCTTCACTTTTCCATCATTTTCTCCAGTTTCTCATAGTTTCCCTTCATTAAATTAAAATCAACACACAGCATAAACAGGTTCTTATATAAATAAAATAATGATTCAGTGAAACTGTAATATACACCAGTTGCCAACCAATTTCATTTCCTGTAATTTGAACCTGGCAAGTGAGAAAAAAAGTTAAAATTATTCTCAATCAAATATATACAAATATATTATGAACTAGAAAGGAATAGTTTCAGAGAAAAACAGAAAATTCATTAAAATAATACAAACACAGAGTTTTGGCTTCTCTTCTGGAAAAAAAAAAAAACAGCTTTCTCTGTAAAACTCCCTTGATTTTCTTGTATTTCTATTTATTCAGTCCCAGTAATAATTGCAATTTCTACAGAAATAAGGTCTACAACTTCTAAGTACTCTTTTTATAAGTGCTACAGCCAATGCTTTCCTTTACTAAGGGAACAAAATAAACTTTTAAACTCATTCCCTCAGAACAACGGTCTATAAAGTTTTTCTGTAAAAGGTCAGATAGTAAATATCTTAGGCTTTGTATTCAGAATGGGCTCAGCCACAACCATTCAACTCTGTCATTGTAGTGCAAGAGTAGCCCTAGACAATACGCAAGCAAGTAAGCCTGACTGTGTTCCAATAAAACTGTAATCATGGACACTGAAATACAGACAAAGATGCAGAAACAAACGTATGGATGCTGTGGGGGCGGGGGGGAGGGGGCGAGATGAACTGGGATATTGGATTGACATATGTCACAGAGGCACATATGACACATATGTGCCTCTGTGACATATGTGTGCTACATGTGCAAAATAGAAAAGTAATGAGGAGCTACTGCACAGCACAGGGACCTCAACTCAGCGCTCTGCAGTGACCTAAGGGGGAAGGAAATCCAAAAAGGAGGGGATAGAGGCATCTGTATGGCAGATTCACTGTGCTGTGCCGCTGAAACTGACACAACGCTGTCAAGTAACTACTCTTAAATAAAATTTTTAAATGAAACTTCTTGTTCACACTTGTATGCAAGTAATTGTAATTACTTGAATAATAGTATGTTCCCCCAATAGACTGTAAGTTCCATGAGGACAGGACTCAGGTCTGACATTTTCACTGCTTTCACCAGTACTCAGTAGGGTTAAGAATTAATCAATTAACTAGGATTCAAGCAGTTTAGGTCTTCTGGCTGCTTGAATCTTGGTCAAAGGAGTTTAGGTCCAAGATTCAATCTTTAGATCTTTGTGTTTTCCAGGCCAAGTCATGAATGTTCTATTTTGACCCCTTTGACATTTTGCCTCAATTTGTTTTTGTGGAAAATATTTTTGCCTCATTTTTAGAAACTATTTGTTACATTGTATTAACCTAGATACACTAATTCTCACTTGGGCTTTTCATCCCTTTGGAATTTCTGCAAGTTACTGCTTCACATCACAACAGTTTCTGATTCCTGGGTGTGGAAACATGATAACCACAGACCCTAGAGTGGAGGGAGAACATTTGAAGGGCCAAGCTATGAGCAACCTCATTACCAAATGTAAGCAGGGAAACTTCAAATGCTTACTGAAAGTTGGGGAAATAAAGGCATGAAAAGGAACCTACTGGTTATAAATCTTTACTCCCACGATCTTAAGAATTTTGGTGGGGAACCACTTTCAAAATTTTACTATATTTTAAAAGGTAATCAAAAGTATTATTACCAAAAAGTCACTGATTATTTACTTTAAAAACCAAAATGAGAACAATTTCCTACAACTCCAATGGAAAAGACATTACAGGGGAAAGAAAGCACATTTGATAATGGAATTATGTGCCTTAAAAAAAAGAAGGCAATTGAAGCATCAACACAAGAAGTGCATAAAGGGACTGAGAGACATGAATATTACAAAATGGACAATCCCACCTAATTAAATATAATGTTCTAGAATACCCTTTCTCCATCTATTAGCTGTAATTCTGTAACCCTTCAGAGGAAAATGGAACTGCAAAAGAAAACTCCAATTAGGTGTCTGAGTCTAAGGCATATTCAAGCCTTAGTGATCCGAACGGAATGCATTATAATTCAAAGGTAATCTGGTGATGTCAATCAGGGCTTTCTCATCATCCTGCATTTTTCGTCCATCAAAGAGAGGAAAGAAAAATGCCTGAATGTGATACAGCTCTTAACAAAGAAACATCTAACACTGAGGAAATGCGATTTCCCCTTGACGCACTGTCATTCACCAACAAAGGGTCAACTGCAGAGGCAGGTGTTTCCTGGGGAATAGGATAGATCAGCAAGGTCATAATCAGAGATTTATACAGGAGAACGGAGAATGACTTTACCTAAAAGTATGTGTTTTTGTTTTATTTCTTTCTTTTCATTCCTTTGAAATAACCTGAAAGAGTAGTATACCTTCTCATCTTGCCCGTCAAGGTTTCAATGAAGGTAACCTATGTCTTGGTTCTTTTTTCTTTCCTGCAGTCTTTGGGGACAGAGAAATATATGTGTAGAGCATCAAACTTTTATGAAGAAGACACTCCGTGAAGTATCAGAGAGAGATTTGAGAACATGGAAAGGTAAGCCCCTTAGCTGGGTTTTCAGATGGATATGTTTCATTTCAGTCCAGAAAAACAGCATACCTGATCTTCAGTGGCTAGAATTTGCTTGAGATCAGTGTTCTCACTGGCATGGAAGTTAGCTACAGTGTGTCAATGAACATGAATTTGGTTCCATTAACTCATGCTTCATTAGGTATCTGTTTAGCTTTTTAAATTGCAGCTTGGTCTACCCATCACAGTTTTGGTCTATGGCTCTCTGCATGAGGATGAAGGGGAAAGGACCATTCCCCTCTCACTGGACTCTGAGCCTATGACACTGCATGTCCCCATTAGAGCATCTGGCCTTCCCAACACATGGCTTCCTGCAAGCAACATGTTGAACTGTAGACACAGTGCTAATAAAAGTCTCATCTTTCTTCCAAAGAAACTGTTCCCTCTAAGCTTTACTTCCTCCAGGCATGGTCCAGAGGAACTACACAGCAACACCCTCCTCTCTTTGAAAATATTTCATTAATCAGTCAAACAGGTTTAAAGCAAGGCAAAAAGTGTGCCTTGCTTTTCAACCAATCCGAGGTCCACTCTTTCGGATGTTAAAACAGGAACTTCAGCATTGATTGCTTAACTCTTTTCTCTGAGTGTTAAAGGGTATTAAAAATTGTAAAGCTTTATTAACTTTTTGATGTAAACAGTTTAACATCAAAAGTGCTTCCTTATTTTGAACCACGAAAAATGAGCAAACGTGTTTTCCATAATGTTTATCACTCTCCAAGACACAGACTTAGTGTTACACAACCTTCAAAACCCAAGACAAACTGATCTCTTCTAGTATAACTATATTAAACTATAATAATTATAGCATCTTCACATAATGGCAAAAAGATAAAATCTAAATTGATAGGGACTTCATTAATCAGATAATTGCTGAGACATGGGTTGATGTTTACCTTTGAGCTATCTCTTGAAAAAAGGGCTAGCTAAGCAAATTAATATTGCAGGGCAAACCCATAAGAAGAATGCTTACTTAAGCAAATCCATTTATATACAAATTACATAATTGCAATGCATGAGCTGGCTGTTTTGATACATTACTTCCAAATCATTTGTCTTTTTAATGTAAATGTTTCCATAGGCAGAAAGTGAAGAACTAAAAAGCCTCTTGATGAAAGTGAAAGAGGAGAGTTAAAAAGTTGGCTTAAAGCTCAACATTCAGAAAACTAAGATGATGGCATCAAGTCCCATCACTTCATGGCAAATAGATGGAGAAGCAGTGGGAACAGTGGCTGACTTTATTTTTCTGGGCTCCAAAATCATTGCGGATGGTGATTGCAGCCATGAAATTAAAAGACACTTGCTCCTTGGAAGGTAAGTTATGACCAACCTAGACAGCATATTAAAAAGCAGAGACATTACTTTGCCAACAAAGGTCCGTCTAGTCAAGGCTATGGTTTTTCCAGCAGTCATGTATGAATGTGAGAGTTGGACTATAAAGAAAGCTGAGCGCTGAAGAATTGATGCTTTTGTTTTCTTTATTCTTTTTAATTTTTTCATTTATTTATATTAGTTGGAGGCTAATTACTTTACAATATTGTAGTGGTTTTTGCCATACATTGATATGAATCAGCCATGGATTTACATGTGTTCCCCATCCTGAACCCCTCATACACCTCCCTCCCCATCCCATCCCTCTGGGTCATCCTAGTGCACCAGCCCTGAGCACTTCTCTCACGCATCAAACCTGGACTGGCGATCTGTTTCACAATTGATAATATACATGTTTCAATGCTATTCTCTCAGATCATCCCACCCTCGCCTTCTCCCACAGAGTCCAAAAGTCTGTTCTACACATCTGTATCTCTTTTTCTGTCTTGCATATAGGGTTATCATTACCATCTTTCTAAATTCCATATATATGTGTTAGTATACTGTATTGGTGTTTTTCTTTCTGGCTTACTTCAATCTGTATAAGGGGCTCCAGTTTCATCCACCTCATTAGAACTGATTCAAATGTATTCTTTTTAATGGCTGAGTAATAGTCCATTGTGTATATGTACCACAGCTTCCTTATCCATTCGTCTGCTGATGGGCATCTAGGTTGCTTCCATGTCCTGGCTATTGTAAACAGTGCTGCAATGAACATTGGGGTACACATGTCTCTTTCAGATCTGGTGTCCTCGGTGTGTATGCTCAGGAGATGGGATTGCTGGGTCACATGGCAGTTCTATTTCCAGTTTTTTAAGGAATCTCCACACTGTTCTCCATAGTGGTTGTACTAGTTTGCATTCCCACCAACAGAATAAGAGGCTTCCCTTTTCTCCACACCCTCTCCAGCATTTATTGCTTGTAGACTTTTGGATAGCAGCCATCCTGACTGGCGTGAAATGGTACCTCATTGTGGTTTTGATTTGCATTTCTCTGATAATGAGTGATGTTGAGCATCTTTTCATGTGTTTGTTAGCCATCTGTATGTCTTCTTTGGAGAAATGTCTGTTTAGTTCTTTGGCCATTTTTTGATTGGGTCATTTATTTTTCTGGAATTGAGCTGCGGGAGTTGCTTGTATCTTTTTGAGATTAATTCTTTGTCTGTTGCTTCATTTGCTATTATTTTCTCCCATTCTGAAGGCTGTCTTTTCACCTTGCTTATAGTTTCTTTTGTTGTGCAAAAGCTTTTAAGTTTCATTAGGCCCCATTTGTTTATTTTTGCTTTTATTTCCAATATTCTGGGAAGTGGGTCAGAGAGGATCTTGCTGTGATTTATGTCAGAGAGTGTTTTGCTTATGTTCTCTAGGAGTTTTATAGTTTCTGGTCTGACATTTAGATCTTTAATCCATTTTGAGTTTATTTTTGTGTATGGTGTTAGAAAGTGTTCTAGTTTCATTCTTTTACAAGTGGTTGACCAGTTTTCCCAGCACCACTTGTTAAAGAGGTTGTCTTTACTCCATTGTATATCCTTGCTTCCTTTGTCGAAGATAAGGTGTCCATTGGTACGTGGATTTATCTCTGGGCTTTCTACTTTGTTCCATTGATCTATATTTCTGTCTTTGTGCCAGTACCATACTATCGTGATGACTGTGGCTTTGTAGTAGAGCCTGAAGTCAGGCAGGTTGATTCCTCCAGTTCCATTCTTCTTTCTCAAGATTGCTTTGGCTATTTAAGGTTTTTTGTATTTCCATGCAAACTGTGAAATTATTTGTTCTAATTCTGTGAAGAATACCATTGGTAGCTTGATAGGGATAGCATTGAATCTATAGATAGCTTTGGGTAGTATACTCATTTTCACAATATTGATTCTTCCAATCCATGAACATGGTATATTTCTCCATCTGTTTGTGTCCTCTTTGATTTCTTT
Source organism: Cervus canadensis (assembly GCF_019320065.1). Lineage (NCBI taxonomy): Eukaryota > Metazoa > Chordata > Mammalia > Artiodactyla > Cervidae > Cervus > Cervus canadensis. The sequence goes on from NC_057386.1 coordinate 68,246,492, forward strand.
CATCAGTGTTTTATAATTTTCTATATATAGGTCTTTTGTTTCTTTAAGTAGATATATTCCTAAGTATTTTATTCTTTTTGTTGCAATGGTGAATGGTATTCTTTCCTTAATTTCTCTTTCTGTTTTCTCATTGTTAGTGTATAGGAATGCAAGGGATTTCTGTGTGAATTAATGCTTTTGAACTGTGGTGTTGGAGAAGACTACAAGGAAATCCAACCAGTCTATCCTAAAGGAGATCAGTCCTGGGTGTTCACCGGAGGGACTGATGTTGAAGCTGAAACTCCAATACTTTGGCCACCTGATGCGGAGAGCTGACTCATTTGAAAAATGGGAAAGATTGAGGGCAGGAGAAGAGGGGGATGACGGAGGATGAGATAGTTGGATGGCATCACCAACTCAATGGACATGGGTTTGGGTGGACTCCAGGAGTTGGTGATGGACAGGGAGGCCTGGCATGCTGCAGTTCATAGGGTTGCAAAGAGTCGGACATGACAGAGTGACTGAACTGAACTGAGACAACACTTGGTTATCATACTATTAGTGACTGTGAAATTTGAATAATTTAATTACTGGGGAAAACAGGATTCAGATGATGCTTTTTTCCTTGAAATTTGGAGCCAGGAGACTTAAATCCTTGGGCAAGGAAGCTCTATTTTACTGAGGCTTGCTTTCATCATCTAAAAAGAAAATAATATTTTTTATGTTATCACTGTAGGGATTAAACTCGATGAAAAATAAAGCAACTGCCAGAGTTCCTGGAATACAGTAGGTTGTAAATCAACACTTTTTGAATAGGACTATGAACTTTTAACTAAATCAGGCTTTTTCCCCAATATTGTAGTCACTCACAGGATTTTATTCTAGAAAATACAGAAAATTTATCTTACTATCATTCTTTGAGAGTTCTTTTAGTAATATTCTCTTTTAATAATTATTTATACCTCTTTTTTTTTTCCTTTAAAAATGTTTATAATGGGACTTTGCTAGTGGCCCAGTGGTAAGACTCCGTGCTTCCAATGCAAGAGGCCAGGGTTTGGTCCTTAGTCAGGGAACTAGATCCCACATGCCACAACTAAAGATTGTGCAACTGAACTAAGACCTAACAGTTAAGTTCAGTCTCTCAGTCATGTCTGAATGTTTGCAATCCCATAGACTGTAGCCCACCAGGCTTCTCTGTCCATGGGGATTCTCCAGGCAGGAGTGGGCTGCCATGCTCTCCTCCAGGGGATCTTCACAACCCAGGAATCAAACCAGGGTCTCCTGCATTGCAGGTGGATTCTTACCAGCTGAGCTACCAGGGGAGCCCCTCTAATATTCTTAGTTAATATAAAGTTAGTACTTTGGTCAGGGATGGAGAATTTTAGTTACATCTGTGGATGATATATTGCCAAGCCATAGAATATTAGGGTTTTAAAAATGGGTAAACATCTAGTATAACATTCTTATCTGTCAGAATGAGAAAATGGAGGTCTGTGAAGGTTTACCATCTTGTCAGACACCTAGTGGAAGTTCCAATTCTAGAATTTATACCTACGGACTGGAGTCTAAGTGTCAGTTAACAGCACCATGTTTCTTCTATGCATGTGATTCCCTGAGGACTTTAAAAATAGCTTAAGAATATCTGCCTACCAGGATTTTGTTTTTATAAATGATTGCAGAGGTTGTTATTGTTGTTCAGTCACTAAGTGGTGTCTGACTCTTTGAGACCCCGTGGACTGCAGCATGCCAGGCTTCCTTGTCCCCCACTGTCTCCTGGAGTTCGTTCAAGTTTATGTCCATTGAGTCGGTGATGCCATCCAACCATCTCATCCTCTTACAGAGGTAAAGGGTTACAGAGGTAAGGAAGGCCAGAAAGCAAAGTATAAAGAAAGAGTAAATATACAGAATGAGGAAGAAAAAGCCTAGTTTGCAGTAACATTTTATTAAATTTAAAGACAAACATTTCAATGCATGGAGAGAATGTCACTCTATTACATGTCACTCATCATATTTACTCTGAGGCAGGTGAATGAGGGTGGAGAGATGTTTGGTGGAAAACATAAAACAATCCCCTTTCCAACCAATAAACAAAACAACTCAGACTTCTTTTCATTTTTACCTGTTTGGGATTATTTCAGCTACCTACTTTGAATCTTGGGATACCTAGCCAATGTCCACATTACAAATTGACAGTCAGAAATAAAAACTCTGAAGAAAAACAAAATATTTAAGAGAACCTGTAGAGGATGCAGCTGGTTGCCCAGCCAGCACACCAAACCCATAATCTCCCTCAATTTGTTTGTCAGAGTCTTGGAAAGAACTCCATATTCGGAAAAGGCATCTAAATTCTCTTGGCCTGAGCAATGAAATAAGGATGAAGAGATGCACTATTTCTATTTTAATTTTAAAAAACAGCTAGGACACAGCTCAAGAGTCCATTTTGGGAAGCTGTACTATGGGTAACAACTTAAAGCTCTCAATACATATTACTCTTGTATTGGTGTTTGGTGCCTGTTAAATGCTACATTATTATTCATTCTACATGAAATGTCTCCTTATACCTCCTTTAATACCCACCAAGTCATCATGCCTAATCTTCAATCATTTCCATTAAACTCTCTGAGAATGTTTTCCAAGGTAGCTGAACATCTCTACAAAGCTTCCTTGGAGGTGAAATCCTGACAGTTATTTCCTGTTCATGTGGCCTGCCAGGAATAAATTTCATACAGGGTTGCTTCAGAGAGGCTTGATAGAACGGTATGTGTGTATGTGTGTGTGTGTGAAGGTGGGGTCTCAAAGGCACAACTACCCGCTGCATAAAACCCTGAGAGGCCTACTAGGCTTCCAATATTCCCCTTTCTGAAGTTGATTAACACCTTTCACAATAATTATCCTCAGTGAGTAAGGAGACTAACATAGTAACATGTTATAGCTATAAATATTGCAATCCAAAGTGGTTTTGCAAAAAGAATGCACTTTTAATAATTCAGCCAAAACTCTCACAATTCAGATTTTTCTCCATTCCATGAATGGGTCCACCCCCTTCATACTCTGGCTCATGTCCAATTCTAAGTTAGTAGGTGTATTACTGTCACAAGCAAACATAGGAGCCCAGTCACTGTAACCTAAAATGGCAAAAGAAAAAGAAAGAAAGAAAGAAAGAAAGCAGGCCAATTTTACACAGCACTTACCCTTTTTATATCCTTCCAGAAAGTAAAGTAACCTATATAATATCAGGTGAACTGCAAAGGCAGAAAAGCAGAGGGACCCTTCTGAAATCAGAGCAAATCTATCTGAGCAGTCTCAATATTGAACAATGTGTTATTTTGGACAAAATAAAAACTATCCCACTGTGGCAAAGGAAAGCAACTGGCATGAATGCTGAGAACACTGAAAATTCTTAACATCTTATTAAAATTCTCCTAGATAGTTTTTTTTTAATCTCTGAGTTTTGAAATGGAAGCTGAATTGTTGGAATATGTGTACAGTTCTCAATGGCTTCTCTTCTGCCCATGTTCCAGCCTGGAGATTGACATATTGCTACAGGTCTGACCAAACCACTCTAAAACAACAGAAAGAGAATGAATACATCTCCGTCAAGATCTGGTACTGACCAGTTTACCTAAAACCCTCAGCTTTCTTTGGATTGCTTCCTGCACAACAACAAAATCAGGTTTAAAATGTGCTTTGTACAAAATAGCAACCCTTGTTCAAAAGCTGGATTTGTAACCAAGAAAAAAAACCTCTTCAGAAAGTGAACCAGTCAGCTTAGTTCATGCTGTGAATATCTTTCTTATGCAGAGAAAAGCATGAACGCAGTAGTAATGAATTACAACATTAACTTCCCTGTTTCAATTCCAGTTTCAACAGAGTTGTAATTACCAAGGGAATTAACTTAAAATAAGGGGCAGAGAATAGGTGGTTAAAAAATCATCTACAAAAAAAAAAAAAAATCATCTACAAATATATTGTCATGAGGATAAAAGAAGAATATAAGGGGAAAATGAACTAAAAGAAGACACAAGGACACATGAGGTACAGTCTAAAATATACGGAAAAACATATAGAGAAAGAAAGAAGATTCTAGTTCCAGCCTCTAAGATCACTGAAACATCTAGAGACAATCATCATTTCTCACACCTGAATCCTTTCTCTTAACAAAAAATAAAATAAAATTTCAGCCACAGTCAAATTCTTTGGAAAATCTAAATGAAATGTCTAAAGAAGTCTTATTTCATAGGTTAACTCTCTCATCCTTGGAAAGATACTGATTATCTGACTCAAATCCCCAAGAGGGCAGAGACCAATTCATCTTCGTATTTCCAAAACCTAGGAGAGCGCTCGGCAAACAGTGGGCTCAATCCATTCTAGGGAGATGAACTCAACTAAATAAGCCTGACTGTAGACCAGCCCTTCACCCAATAAAGCTGAAGAGAAAGGCATGCCTTCTGTCAGCATCAGCGCCATTAGTGCAAGCTATTGCAACATCGGAAGTCTTAGGGCTCACTTGTCTGGTGCCAACGACAATACCAGTGCTTACCAAACATGTTATAATAATAAATATAACTTTACGGGACTCACAGATTTCTTTCTATCTGTAACTCTAAACCTGCTCACAACCCCCAAACACCAGAAATCAAGCTAGCCGGTCATCTGGCAAAAATAACAGGGGGCGTCAGGGGTGTGCATCTGTGAGTGGGGCATGAGGGTGGACTAGAGCCTGGACCTTCAAACATCCTTCCTGAGTTTTCAGTGGGAGCCTGAGTTGAGGACGCAGTCCTGAAAGAACTATTCTCCATAAAAGAAGGGTAATGTTTACCTTAAACTACCCTCTTTTTTTTCACTTCCAGGAGATGTAACACAGATTGCCTGTAACCATAGCAATCAGTTCAGCTGTGAGAGCCCTCATTTATTCAAGGCACAGAGGCAGTATAGGAGAGAAAACAGTATTACAAATAGGAACAATAGAGTTTAATTTCAGATGCCAAAACACGATTGGTTCGGTATTGGACTCCCAGCCGTAAAGGAAGCACATTACACTTTCTGGGTTTCATCTGCTCTCTCCTGGTCCTCAAGAGTGAAATGAATTTCAGTTTTATCCTGAAATCATGATTAACTTGTTTCCAGGACTATTTTGAGAGTGAAATAGAAATTTGGAAAAACATATTCTTGTCAATGCACTGTGAGCAGGACAGCTGAGATAACAAGTCAAGGACCATACAACAATGTCAATGGACACCTTTTTTTTTTTTTTTTTAACACTTTTGATGCAGTTTTTTTGTTTTTTTTCAAAATAGTATCCAACTTCTCTTAGTTAAGTAATAAAAGATGTGCTCCATGGTTACTGCTGCTTCTATTTTAGTCTCTTTACATTCCTGGAATTAAAAATACAAAATCTTATGGAGGCTGCTTTACCTCTTCTAGAAGTTGAGTGACAGAAGAAGTATTCTTGATTTTCAAGGCAATTACTTATGACTTATTAATTAGCTAAATTTAAGCAATTCCAAAGTTTGTTGACTGTATCCTAGTATTTCCACTAATAAAATTCAATTACTGTATTTCAAAGGTACATAGATATCAAACATTGAAAAGAAAAGAGAAAACTACAACAGAATTTCACTGTCGATGAGGCAAGCATTGCTACTTTCTCAGTTGCAGAGTTCCTACCTTGTGCAAACATATCTATGACAATGGGCAGACGCGTACCCCAAGCTTCTACTCTATGTGTAAAGCGATGGGAACTATACAAAGATGCCACAAAGATATTTATTTTAAAATACTTCAGCCTAGAAGGGAAAAAGTCATTGGAAGCCACGAACAAAATATTTTATCAAAACAAAGACTTCAGAAATAATAAGAAAATTATTAAAGTTGTTACTTTTAGCTTAGTGATAACTGAGTCAATTTGATTAAAGTGTATAAACTTTTACTGCAAAAATTGAGGCTTCATAAAGCCCTAAGTTGAAGACTACTTCACTTCCCTAAAGCTCAGTTTATCTATCATACTTTCAATTCAAAGAGGATTTCAAAATAAATAATGAGAAATAATTCTTTAAATGTACTAAACATCAGTTTTGCTTTTCTTTGTTTTTCTTTTTGGTCCTGTGCCTCTCACTAAAGCTTTTTTTCTCAAACTTCTTGGCCTGGGCTGTAAGTGACCACCAGCCAGTCCCAGTGCTTTGTTTGTATGGTCTTGGAAGAAGAAGACAAATTCAAGACAACGTTTCTTCACGTCCACTTGAAAAAGAAGGGTAACGGAGCCATCCACAATTTGCTTGTACTCCTAACCACAAGAAACCATCACTATTTTAAAATAATGGTGGTTGCTGTTTTCTTAGAACTGAAATCTACTATGACAAAACGTTCTTGTTAATGCTGGTTATCAGCTACTAAACAAGAAAATGAAGGGACAAGATTCATACCCATCCCTTTAACTTTCAGTAAGCCAAAATCAGCCAGGAATACGACAATGACCCACTTCTTACTCCCAAGAGTTCCTTCTCCTTGTGTCAAGGGAGCCTGATGTTTTTTGTCTGTTTGTTGCTTTCCTACTTAGCCATTTTCTTATTTATTTTCATATCCAACTTTGTATATACTAACCACGGTTTGGTAGCTATCCCTGTAAACTGAATACTTCCAGGCATCCTTCCCATATGAAGTCTTTGTCACATTACCACCCAAACCACAGCAGCTCTATGCCCCCATCATCATAACTGTAGGACTTAGCACTCCTTCTCCCTACCTTCCAGTTATTCCTAGGTATCTCATGATGGTGTCTTCTGAGTACTTGGAATATGTCTGCTCATGTTCCTGTGTTCCCACCCCCTCCCTCAGGCACCCTGACACAACCTGTTCCTGATGCCCTTTATGGAAACAGCAAAATCCAAGCCAAAGGCATGCGTTGTTTCCAGAGCCACAGTATGTGGAGAACCAGAGCCACTGGTAAGTGTTCTGTCTGAGAAGACTGAAGTCCCTTCTAAAATCTGTCCTGCCCCCTACTAGCTCTTTCCCTTTCTCAAAGTGGCCTTAGGCCCGTCTTTCAGACCAAGAATGTAGACTTTACAGCAGCTCTGTCTACTCTCTTTACATGTGCAAAGCTCACTCTTCGCTATTTTTTTTGTCTTTCTATGTGCAAAGCTCACTCTTTGCTATTCTCACACATACACACAAAACCGAAACAAAGTCAACTTACAATCTTATAATCTCTTGAAGGAATGACAGCCCAATAAAGTTCAATAAAGTTAGACATGCAAAAGTGTTAGCAGATCAGCCGTGTCTGACTTTTTGCGACCCTATGGACTGTAGCCTGAAAGGCTCCTCTGTCCATGGAATTCTGCAGGCAAGAATAATGGAGTGGGTTGCCACGCCCTCCTCCAGAGGATCTTCTTTCCAGGAATCAAAACCTAGTTTATTTATGTATCATATATATAAATAAATCTATGTATATACACATAGATATGCATGTGATTATTTACCATCTAAGCCACCAGGGAAGCCTGCATGTGTGTGTGTGTGTAAATAAATGCATGTATGTGTGTATGTATACATATACATGTATATATATATATGCATGTGTGTATATATATGCACATATATATGCATGTATGTGTGTATGTATATATATGTGTGTAAGTACATACATATGTATATTTTAGGCATATGTATTATATACAAAGTGAAAGAAAGTGTTAGTTACTCAGTCATGTCAGACTTTTTGCGACCTCATGGACTGTAGCCTGCCAAGCTTTTCTGTCCATGGGATTTCCCAGGCAAGAATATTAGAGTGGTTTGCTGTTCCCTTCTCCAGGGCATCTTCTTGACCCAAGGATTGAACCCAGGTCTCTCGCATTGCAGGCAGATTCTTTACCATCTGAGCCACTAGGGAAGCGCCTATTATATACAGGCTCATATTATATACACTAGTGAAAGTTGCTCAGTCATGTCCAACTCTTTGTAATCTCATGGACTGTAGCCCATCAGGCTCCTGTGTCCATGGAATTCTCCAGGCAAGAATACTGGAGTGGGTTGTCATTCCCTTCTCCAGGGGATCTTCCCAACCCAGGGATTGAACCCGGGTCTCCTGCATTGCAGGTAGATTCTTTACCAACTAAGCCACCAGGGACTTATAAGTCCCATATATAATAAAGCATGGACTGAGTATGACAGTTCAAAAAAATGAATAGCTTCAGATGGAAATATACTCATATAGCCAAAACTGTTAATTAGGCTCACTACTGCTCCTAGCTATGTGAGTGTATTTCCGTCTGCAGCTATTCATTTCTTTGAACTATCATACATGGCAGGGGAATCTGGCAGGCTACAGTTCACGGGGTCACAAAGAGTTGGATATGACTGAGCAACTAACACTTCACTTCAAGCAGACCCAGCTGGCCTAATTGATTTATACTGAACAACCATTTGAGCTTCGCTGGTGGCTCAGACAGTAAAGAACCTGCCTGCAATGTGGGAGACCTGGGTTTGATCCCTGTTTGGGAAGGTCTCCTGGAGGAAGGCATGGTAACCCACTCCAGTGTTCTTGCCTGGAGAATGCCCATGGACAGAGGAGCCTGGCAGGCTACAGTCCATGGGTCACAAAGAGTCAGACACAACTGAGTGACTTAAGCACAGCACACCGCTTTTAACCAAAACCATTTGCTCATCAATCATTATGAGGAAATATTTCAGAATACTGTAGCTACAAACACTTGCTGTGGGGCTGACGAAAAAAGGCTGGAACAAATTACCTACTAAATGCTCAGAAATAACATTTTGAAAAGAAGGTATTCACTGAACAAAAACTTAGAGGCTATCTATGACTTACAAGGCATTAAGGCCACAAAAAGGGGATCCTTACGGCTGATTCACATTGTTGTATGGCAGAAATCAGTGCAACATTGTAAAGCAGTAATCCTCCAATTAAAAATGCTTTAAATATTTTAAAATGTGGAAGAAAAGGAATTAAAGCTACAGGACAGGCCTGAAACAACATGACAGCGCACTCAAACAGAGCTGGGTTCCAGAGCTCTCAGGAGACCCGGGTATGACCATGGAGCTTCTTGCCGTCAGCACAGTGCCACGCAGACGCCTGTTATCTATTCCTCTGTAAGCAAGCCTTTACTGAATACCTGCTGCATGCCAGAGATTGTCCCGAGTATTAGAATTACAGCAGTACACTAGAAAGAAGATCTCCGATTTAATCACGCTTATATGATAATGCAATCAACCAGTCCAAAGGAAAGGTCTCCCTGCCCTGTGCCACTTCAAAAGATCTTGTGCAAATATTAATGCATATCTTTTTCATTTAATAAAAAACAATAGTTTACATCAGGCCAGTGTCCTAACCTAGGTCATCATTCATTCCAGTTGGGGGCAAGATGATTTGGCACCTTAATAACATTTATCTCGCCTCACCCTTTGTTCTGCTCTCTGCTCTCTCCCTCAAGTGGTTGCTTCTATCCTTGATGTTGATGGCGTTTGCTCCTTGCATACACTTCTGTGTAGACAAACTATGGTGTGTGTGTGTGTGTGTGTGAGAGAGAGAGAGGGAGAATGGGAAGAGCCTAATGAGAATGATGAGAGTCATCCACATTTCCTTGAAGAAACATAAACTTACAGTTAATTATTCAAAATTTTTACATCCAGAATCTTCTCTTTTCAAGCCTTATGATCCTCCCATGTTCCAACAGCTTACTTGAACTCCCCTGTTTCACTATTATTGAGGTAAGAGCACTTAACATGAGATGTACCCTTTTGACAGATTTTTTAAGAGTAATTTGGGAATTACAGGAAACTTGTACAAAAAAGTAGAGTGCCCATAGATCTTCCAGTCAGTTTCCCATATCATCAACACCTTACATTTTCATGACACAATTTTTACTACTAATGAACCCACATTTATATATAAAGTTTATACTTTGTTCAGATTTACTCAGTTTTCCCAAACACCTTTCTCTGTTCCAGGATCCTTTTTGTAGTTGTTGTCATGATATTTTGTTATGTCTCCTTATTTCTTGGCTGTGATCGGTTCTCAGAATTTCCTTGATTTTGATGATCTTAGAGTTTTGAGGAGCAATGGTCAGATCTTATATAGAATGTTCCTCAATTGGAATTTATCTGAGGTTTTTCTCATGATTGGCCTGGGATTTGGAGGAAGAAGACCAAAGACCACAGAGGTGAAGCATCATTCTCATCACAAAATACAAAGAGTTCAGTTCAGTTGCTCAGTCATGTCCAACTCTCTGCAACCCCATGAATCGCAGCACGCCAGGCCTCCCTGTCCATCACCAACTCCCAGAGTCCACCCAAACCCATGTGTCGGTAATGCCATCCAACCATCTCATCCTCTGTCGTCCCCTTCTCCTCCTGCCCTCAATCTTTCCCAGCATCGGGGTCTTTTCAAATGAGTCAGCCCTCCACATCGGGCGGCCGAAGTATTGGACTTTCAGCTTCAACATCAGTCCCTCCAATGAACAGCCAGGACTGATCTCCTTTAGGATGGACTGGTTGGATCTCCTTGCAGTCCAAGGGACTCTCAAGAGTCTTCTCCAACACCACAGCTCAAAAGACTCAATTCTTCTGTGCTCAGCTTTCTTTATAGCCCAATTCTCATATTCATACATGGCTACTGGAAAAACCATAGCCTTGACTAGACAGACCTTTGTTGACAAAGTAATGTCTCTGCTTTTTAATATGCTGTCTAGGTTGATCATTGGAGAAGGAAATGGCAACCCACTCCAGTGCTCTTGCCTGGAGAATCCCAGCAACGGGGGACCCTGGTGGGCTGCTATCTATGGGGTCACACAGAGTCGGACACAACTGAAGCGACTTAGCAGCAGCAGCAGGTTGATCATAACTTTTCTTTCAAGGAGCAAGAGTCTTTTAATTTCATGGTGCAATCACCATCCGCAGTGATTTTGGAGCCCAGAAAAATAAAGTCAGCCACTGTTTCCCCATCTACCTGCCATGAAGTGATGGGACCGGATGCCATGATCTTAGTTTTCTGAATGTTGAGCTTTAAGCCAACTTTTCACTCTCCTCTTTCACTTTCATCAAGAGGCTCTTTTGTTCTTCTTCACTTTCTTCCATAAAGGTGTTGCCATCTGCATATCTGAGGTTATTTACATTTCTCCTGGCAATCTTGATTCCAACATGTGCTTCATCCAGCCCAGTGTTTCTCATGATGTACTCTGAATATAAGTTAAACAAGCAAAGTGACAATATACAGCCTTGATGTACTCCTTTTCCTATTTGGAATCAGTCTGTTGTTCCATGTCCACTTCTAACTGTTGCTTCCTGACCTGCATATAGTTTTCTTAAGAGGCAGGTCAGGTGGCCTGGTATGCCCATCTCTCTCAGAATTTTCCACAGTTTATTGTGATACATGAGTACTTACTGTCAATATGACATCACCATTGATGTTAACCTAGATCACCTGTGTGACTTGAGAGAAGAACCCTTTATTTTATGGAATCTTTTAAACCAATTGTTATATTTGTATTCATAAAATCACTATAAAGATATTTCTGAGGCAGTCTCAAAATAACTTCTTATTTTCTCCAAAAATTCATGCATTCTTTAATTTTCGCTAGGAAAATACTTGGAACATATACTAGTCAATGCCAGATACTGAAGCTATACGCATAAAAAAAGATTAATTCCTACTCTTAAGAGCCCTTGATCCAGCCTAGCAAGAGAGAAACTTGTAAAAACATAAATAAGGTCTGCTCTCACCACTGCTACTCAACATAGTACAGGAAGCCCTTTCCAGAGCAATTTTTTTGGGGAAAAAAAGAAATAAAAGGTATCCATATTGGAAAGAAATAAATGAAATTATCCCTGTTCACAGATGGCAAGATTAAAGACACAGAAAATCTTGAAGATTCTATTTTAAAAACCTGTTAGAAATAATAAACAAATTCAGTGACGTTGCAGAATACAAAATCAACACTCACAAATCAATTGTGTTTCTTCATTGGAAGGACTGATGCTGAAGCTGTAACTCCAATACTTTGGCCACCTCTTTCACAATGAGTGGACTCATTGGAAAAGACCCTGATGCTGGGAGGGATTGGGGGCAGGAGGAGAAGGGGATGACAGAGGATGAGATGGCTCGATGGCATCACTGACTCGATGGACATGAGTTTGAGTAAACTCCGGGAGTTGGTAATGGACAGAGAGGCCTGGCGTGCTGCGATTCATGGGGTCACAAAGAGTCAGACACGACTGAGTGACTGAACTGAACTGAACTGATACTAACAATGAATAATCCCTAAAAGGAAACTAATAAAATTAGCTCTTTTATAATAGCATCAAAAAGAATAAAATAGTGTGGAATAAACTTAACTAAAGAGACAAGAGACCTGTACACTAAAAACTACAAAGCACTGCTGAAAAAAATAAAGACACAAACAAATAGAAAATCATTGTTTACAGGTTATAATACTTAATATTGTTACGATGTCAATACTACTTGTATCAGTTTGGTGGGGCTGCCATAACAAAGTAACACAGACTATGTGACTTAAACAACAAAAATTTATTTTCCCACAGTTTTGTAATATGTTTACATATTACAGTTTACAGTTTACATATTACAGTTTTTGGAGGCTGGAAGTCCAAGATGAAGGTTGACACCAAACAGGTTTGGTTTTTCAAGGCCTCTCTCCTTGGCTTGCAGATGGTCACCTTCTTGCTGTGTCCTCAAATGGTCTTTTTCCTAGAGCGTGCATCCTTTCTTTAAAGGACATTAGTCATAGCTGAGTAGGACTTCACCACTGTCATCTCTTTTAACCTTAATTACCTTTTTAAAGGCCTTAACTCCAAGTTCAGTTACAATGGGAGTTAGGAATGAATTTGGGGAAGACACAGTTCAGTCATTACAGTACCCAAAGTAATCTATATATTCAATGCAATCCCTAACTCAATGACACTTTTTTTTTGTAGAAACAGAAAAACCCATCTTAAAATCCATATGGAATCTCAAAGGGGCCCCAAATAGTCAAAAAAAAATGTTGAAATGTTTGAAGTCTCAAATTTCCTGGGTTTTAAAACATACTACAAAGCTCTAGTAATCAGAATGGTATGGTACTAGCATAAAGACAGACATATAGACCAATGGAATAGAATAGGGAACCCAGAAATAAACACTCATGTATATGGTCAAATAATATATGACAAGAATGGCAAGACCACTCAGTGGGAAAGAACAGTATCCTTAACAAATGTTGGTAGGAAAACTGGATATCCACACATCAAAGAATGAATGTGGATCCTTACCTTATTCCATATATAAAAATTAACTCAAAATGAATAGAATACCTAAATGTAAGACCTGAAACAGTAAAACTTCTACAAGAAAACACACAAGAAGTGTTTCGTGATATTTGATTTGGCAATGTTTTCTTGGGTGTGTCTCTAAAAGCACAGACAACAAAAAACAGACAAATGGGACTATATCAAAATTAAGCCTTCTGTGTATCAAAGGACACAATCAACCAACAGAATACACAGACTATGGAATGGGAGAAAATATTTGCAAGTTGTGTATCTGATGATGAGTTAACATCCAGAACATACAAAGAACTTCTACACCCCAACAACAAAAAGGAAACCATTCAATTTATAAAAGAGCTAAGGACTTGAATAGACATTGCTCCAAAGATGATATAAAAACTACCAACAAGCTATGAAAAAATGTTCAACATATCTATCAGGGAAATGCAATCATATACATGTTGTTCTGGGAGAAGAGGGAATCCCTTCTTTCCTGGACAGAGTGACTGATGAGCTAGTTTGAAAGATAAATCGAATTCTACCAAGGAGAACAGGAAAGAGTCCCCAGGGAAAGGGGAGAGCATGTGCAAAGCAAGCTTATGTTCATGGAACCACAGGGAGTTTGGTTCCAGAGAAGTGGCAAGGAGGAGGGATGGAACAGTGGGCAAAGAGTTTGGAGGAGCCCAGGCGCTGAGTGAGCAGCTTTGCCATGACTCTTTCCAAATGCTGGAGGCAAAGCACTAGAAGGCAAGCATCGACAGACTCCACTTCTGATGCAGGGGTGACCAATCAGTCAAGTGATATTTTCTGGACGGTGGGAGACAGGGCACTCACTGTAGTGCCACACATCTACCTAAGGGAAGGATCCATGCCTCTGCTCTGGTTGGCTCCTGATCTGCCTCTCCTCTCTCTCTCTCCCCTATCCTGGCCCTTTCATATACACATTCATATGCATGTACCACAACTCTCTCCCTAACAGTGGCCAACTCAAATAGGTCAGACTTTAGATTTGGCCCATTTGACTCTTTTTCTACAGCTTGGCAGTAGAAGGAGAGACATCAGCTATGGCTCAGGAATGCAGCAGCCTACTCTACTGTTATCAGAAGGCATTCCTGTGGTTACGCTATTCCTGCTTATCAATGGCCCTTGAAAACAGTCAGCAACTGAGAGGAGCCAGAGGGGCCTCCTTGTTAGACGCCTGACATACACTGTGATACTTGCCTGGATCTAGCGGGAGGCTGCTGTTTCTCAGAAAAGGCCCTGCTCTTGGCTTATATGGAGACTTTAGCTTAAGAACCCACTTCATGGGTTTCATACCCAGAGACATGACCCTCTAATCTGTTTGTATGACAATTTCCCATTGATACCAGTAGGACCTTCTCCTAGAACATCACTAGCCCTAAGACATAGTCAATGAAGCCTGCACATTTTTATTAGAAAATTAGAAAGTCATAACATTCTTCATGTTCTCCTTCATCCCACTATATCTCTTTTGTCTCCAAGTTCTGGAACTTCTAGAATATAATATGTAATGCATAATATATAATATCAATAATATATAATATCCATCATAGTACTCTATCATCAGAATAAGAGTGCAAAATCCTCAGTGTAGCATACAAGCCTTCTTAGGATCAGGATGATTTCCCCTTTCTAACCATGCCACTGACCACTTTGGCACTTGTTGCATCTTTCCTAAACTACCAACCAGAATTCAGCAATCAGGTCATGTTCTCTGTCATTGCTCTGCCTTTGCACATGCTGGTATTCTCTTGGATTCTTCCGTACAGGGTTTTTTTCCTACCTACCTTGATCTGAATAACTCCTGAGCTACCTGCTCCATCTGTCGGAATTCGAGACGGGTATCCCTCATTCATGCTCTTAGTCCCTCAGGCATCCTCTGTATGGTATACGTAGGGATATCACCATTGTCTGTACCCCCAATCTCACTAACAGAGATGGATCTCTTTTTCTGGAGGATTGTAGTTCCACATTAAATGCACCAGCTCAGCCCTCCTGCTCTGCCATCCACAGTGGGTGGATTTTCATCCTCAGAATTATCACCCTATGAATGCATGGCAAATTTGAGGAACCACATACTCATCTCAGTGTCTCAAACAAAAAGGAAGAAGGCAGCAGGTGGAGAAGGGTTACTACTTTTTAACTGAAGAGGGGAAAGATAGCCCCTCAGAATTCTTCATGTGCCTCATGGGCCAACACTTGTCCTATGGCTTCCCTCACAAGGAAGCTTGGGAAAACAAGAATGTGATAAAGCAGAAAGGATTTAACTGGTCCAATTATGATTCATTTCCTGGAGATAGTACATGGCCTACCTAAAAAGCTTGGGATTTTGTGAGCCAGAGAGAGACTATTGCTTTTGGAAAGTCAAGTCATAACATAAGCCACACTTAGATTTCACAAAATAAAAATATTAAACACACTCTTGAATATTATATCAACAGGAAGTAAAATATAAGAAGCAAGTAAAATCATACATGTGGTAATAAAATGTTATATTTATCTTGGGGCTCAGATGGTTGTTGTATTCCATAATATCTCAAATTATTAAGATATGTTTAAGACTGTTTATACATACTTATGATGAGAACAACATACAGAAAACAACACAGGACCTAACTTCATAGAACCACATGCATTTAAAGCCCTGATTATACAGTATAGATCAGAAACTATCCTTATGGGCTAATCAGTTAGTTTTGATGTATGTGTTTAGAAGTTTGACGTAGTCTTAGTGACAGGTTTTGGGGGAAGAAAGTTGGAATTGCCAATATTATTGTTTCCATTAGCCACATATTTAGAAAAGATTTGTTGCAGGTATTTTATGAGTGATGTCTCTGAAGACATTCAATCTCCAATTGCACATCAAGCCATTTCCACTGCAATGCATAAAGGGTATGGTCACAAGTGATTCTGGTACATTTCTTTTATCTTGTTTCTATTGAAATGATTTCATCCAATGCTAAAGTAGACTGAGGCGAGTTAACTCAGATGAGTGCCCTGGATGAGTAAAGACAGCATCATGAATTGGGTTCGTTCATGTGTCAATGCAAACTGCTCCCTGATAGCAAGGGAAAATAACAGCTTCCCCACCCACCTCTGCACTACCCTACTTCCATTTCCACTCTCCTTAATCTATCCATTGTGGATGTTTCAAAAACATGAACATCCATTGGCCCCTGGGCTAATAATGATCTCAAGGTTGGATATGAGTAAAAACTTTGGTGTGCTAGAAGGTAAGGATTAAGGGACATAGAACTCCAGGACTTAACTTTTATAGAAAGAACAAAAACAACTGTGTCTTTGGATTTGCTTCTTCCCTACATGGTAAAATAGAACCAGGTCTTGTCCTCATTTAAGTTAAAGTGCCTTCCTCTCTTCTCCACTTCCCCTTAGAAGACAAGGGGGAACCAGAGAAAGGCAGAGGAAAAAGGCAATGTGGGCAGCACCTGGCCTATGCAAGAGTTTAGAGGTTCTCCACAAGGCTGTGCTTGATCTCCAAGAAAATGAACAACATGACGTGCAAAAAAAGTACAGATATTGATAAAGTGCCAGACCTGATCTTCTATGCATATATGTCCATCAGAATTTGTTCACACAAGTGTGGCAGGGCAAGGGCTAGGTTTGGGAATTCACACATCATCTAACCAATTATTCTTTCTCAACCACTTATTCCAAAATGTCCTCCCTCAAGGCCAGACATCTTGCAGTATACGTCCCTGATTATAATAGGGGACAGTCACATAGCACTCTGACTTAAAGAAGCATGTACAGATAATGCAATAAAAAGAACACAGTTTAGCAATCCACAGATCTGGGTTTGAATCTTAGCGCAGTTACTTTCTCAATGTATGAATTTTGGTAACGTATTTAGTTAGACTCTCTGAGTGTTGGTTTCCTTATTGAATCTGTAACACTTACCTCAGGAACTTATTAATAGGATTAAATGTATAAATGAAACAATTAATAGTTTATAAAAATGGTATAGATGATCTCATATGCAAAGCGGAAATAGAGACACAGATGTACAGAATAAACATATGGATGCCAAGGGGTAAGGTGGTGAGGGGCAGTGGGAAGAATTAGGAGATTAGGATTAACACATACACACTACTGATCAATCAGTTCAGTTCAGTCGCTCAGCTGTGTCCAACTCTTTGAGACCCCATGGACTGCAGCACGCTAGGCCTCCCTGTCCATCACCAATTCTCAAATTCATATCCATTGAGTCAGTGATGCCATCCAACCATCTCATCCTGTTGTCCGCTTCTCCTCCCACCTTCAATCTTCCCAGGATCAGGGTCTTTTCAAGTGAGTTAGTTCTTTGCATCAGGTGGCCAAAGTATGGGAGTTTCAGCTTCAGCATCAGTCCTTCCAATGAATATTCAGGACTGATCTCCTTTAGGATGGACTGTTGGATCTCCTTGCAGTCCAAGGGCTCTCAAGAATCTTCTCCAACACCACAGTTCAAAAGCATCATTTCTTCGGTGCTCAGCTTTCTTTATAGTCCAAATCTCATATGCATGCATGACTACTGGAAAAATCATAGCCTTGACTTGATGGATCTTTGTTGGCAAAGTAACGTCTCTGCTTTTTAACATGCTATCTAGGTTGGTCATAATTTTTTTTCCAAGGAGCAAGCATCTTTTAATTTCATGGCTGCAATCACCATCTGCAGTGATTTTGGAGTCCCCAAAATAAAGTCAGCCACTGTTTCCACTGTTTCCCCATCTATTTGCCATGAAGTGATGGGACTGGATGCCATGATCTTAGTTTTCTGAATGTTGAGTTTTAAGAAAACTGTTTCACTCTCTACTTTCACTTTCATCAAGAAGCTCTTTAGTGGTTCACTTTCTGCCGTAAGGGTGGTGTCATCTGCATATCTGAGGTTATTGACATTTTCCCGGGCAATCTTGATTCCAACATGTGCTTCATCCAGCCCAGCGTTTCTCATGATGTAGTCTGCATATAAGTTAAATAAGCAGGGTGACAATATACAGCCTTGATGTACTCCTTTTCCTGTTTGGAACCAGTCTGTTGCTCCATGTCCACTTCTAACTGTTGCTTCCTGACCTGCATACAGGTTTCTCAAGAGGCAGGTCAGGTGGTCTGGTATTCCCATCTCTTGAACAATTTTCCATAGTTTGTTGTGATCCACACAGTCAAAGGCTTTGGCATAGTCAATAAAACAGAAGTAGATATTTTTCTGGAATTCTCTTGCTTTTTCCATGATCCAATGGATGTTGGCAATTGGATCTCTGGTTCCTCTGCCTTTTCTAAATCCAGCTTGGACATCTGGAAGTTCACAGTTCATGTACTGTTGAAGCCTGGCTGGGAGAATTTTGAGCATCACTTTGCTAGCATGTGAGATGAGTGCAATCATGCAGTAGTTTGAGCATTCTTTGGCATTGCCTTTCCCTTTCTTTGAGATTGGAATGAAAACTGACCTTTTCCAGTCCTGTGGCCACTGCTGAGTTTTCCATATTTGCTGGCATATTGAGTGCAGCACTTTCACAGCATTATCTTTTAGGATTTGAAACAGTTCAACTGGAATTTCATCATCTCCACTAGCTTTTTTCGTATGGATGCTTCCTAAGGCTCACGACTTCACATTCCAGGATGTCTGGCTCTAGGTGAGTGATCACACCATTGTGATCATCCGGGTCATGAACATCCTTTTTGTATAGTTCTTCTGTGTAGTTTGGCCACCTCTTAATACCTTCTGCTTCTGTTAGGTCCATACTATTTCTGTCCTTTATTGATCCCATCTTTGCATGGCAACTGCAAAGCAGACTACTGATACTACGTGTAAAACAGATTACTAATGAGCATCTACAGTGTCACATAGGGGCTCTGCTCAGTGCTCTGTGGTGACCGAAACGGGAAGGAAATCCAAGAAAGAGGGGATGTATGTGTACATATGACTGATTCACTTTGCTATGCAGCAGAAACTAACACAACATTGTAAAGCAACTATACTCTAATAAAAAGTAATTTTAAAAATACTTTATGAAATGTGCCAGACATTTAATGTATGTTCAACAAGGGTCAACCTCCCAAGTGAAAATTATTACTAGAACACTAACTCAAAACTCTTATCAATGATAAATCAATAGCAAGATATTCCTGCCTAGAGAATCCCATGGACACAGGAGCCTGGCGGGCTAGAGTCCATAGGGTCGCAAAGAGTCAGACATGACTGAAGCAGCTTAGCAACAGAAGCAAGATATTCTTATAAAAAAGTATTTGTTTTTATTACATAGACATTAGGAAAAGAAGCAGCTGATCCTATGTTTCTAGGCAAGTTATGTCACCATCATATAAACTAATTGAGAGAGTAGATTAACAAGGTATTTATTATCTTTACTTCAGTATTTTAAAAAGCAGCAGAATTAAGTGTTGACCATATTTTGAAAGACTCCAGAATAGCACAGGATTGATTAAAGGTCTGTCACCACAGATTGGATGTGTTGATTTCATTTCCCCAAAAGTATCCACAGAGCAACTTGGCAGTACACAAATATTCTGAAAATTCTAACAGTTTTATTTTTTACAGAAAATAATAATTGCACCCTTCCCTAAAATTTTAGGTCCCATTTTCATTTTAAAGACTCATAATGCTTTTCATAAGCTAACAATTTTGTCCACTCCAATCCTGTCATTGTGAATTTGAAAGAAGGTCACAACAAACAGGTATTTAACCAAAGCAGGGGCTTTACCTATTGATTGAAGGCATATAATACAAAATCAGGAACCCAAGGAAACTACTCTCCTCTCAATTCTACTGTAATAACAGCTCTTTTTTTTTTAAATTTCTCTTATTACAGTTAATTTAAGATCAAGTCCTATGCCTTAAAATCTCCTGTATCCTTTGCAGCACTATATACAAGGATACCTTGTATATAGTGGGTACCCAGTGAAGGTTTACCGCATTGCACTGAGTTGATCATCCATCTTATTCACTAGATTTGGCTGTGAATAACTTAAACTCTTTTTTCCCAAAAAATTAAGTCCACCCACGAAGGAAAAAGGCAGAAGGATGCTGTGGCAAAAATGCTCTCCTGGAAAACAGATCTTGGTTCTGGTCCCAGCTTTATGTGACTTGGGACAAATCACTTGAATTTTCCAGATCAAGTTTCTCCATAAAACAAGGATGCTAGACAAGATGTATGTGCCAGACTGTAAGGCCCATTGTAAGCCATTCAAAGTAACTCACACGGAACTCAAGATGCTTGCAGAGAGACAGTAGAAAAATAGTTTTGAATAACTTAAGAATTATTGGGCTAAGAGCTAGCATTCCAGAATGACTGATCCCAATAATAAGTATTTACTTATTCTAGTATGTTGTGAGGTTTTTTTTTTTTGTTTTTTTTTTTAGGTTACATTACTTTAGAGTTACATGTTATATAGTCATTAGGATACAATTCAAGAGACCAAATGTCAACAAAGTTCTGAAGTCGCTTGGCACATTATCAATCATTATTTAGAGTTTCCTCTTTTATTTTTTTGCCTTAATGTATTTGGCCAGGAACACAGACATCTGTGTGATGTAATGAGAAGGAAATAAAGGAAGTTTAATCTACTGCTCCTTCAACTTTAGCCACTCAACACTTACCTGATGAGAGACCCTGATGCTCTTAATGAATTCCCAAGGTCACTAAACAACTTGGAAGATCTTAGATTTCTACAAGGTGATTCCAGGGGCTCACACTTTGCCAAGTCATATGCAGGTGGCTAGAGTAAGTTTTCCCAGGTGGTGCTAGTGGTAAAAAAAAAAAAAAAAAAAAAAAAAAAAAACCACCTGCCAATGCAGGAGACCTAAGAGATGCCTGAGACATGGATTCAATCTCTGGGTCAGGAAAATTCCCTGGAGGAGGGCAAGGCAACCCAGTCCAGTATTCTTGCCTGGAGAATCCCCATGGACAAAGGAGCCTGGCAGGCTACAGTCCACAGGGTCACAGAGAGTCGGACACAACTGAAGTGACTTAGCAGGCAGGCAGACATAGTAAGTTTGCTTCTTACACATTTCACAGTATGTGTGCTAAGTTGCTTCAGTCATGTCCGGCTCTTTGCAACCCTATGGACTGTAGCCCACCAGACTCCTCTATTCATGGGATTCTCCAGGCAAGAATACTGGAGTGAGTTGCTATGCCCTCCTTCAAAGGATCCTCCCCACCCAGGATCAAGCCCACGTCTCCCACGTCTCCTGCATTGGCAGGTGGGTTCTTTACCACTAGCGCTGCCTGGGAAGCCCGCATTTCATGTCACACTTGTGCTTTTCTATGAATGTTTTTTAGTCGTCATGCAGGTATTCAGGGGGTCACACTGCACCAAAATAGTCGCTACATATGCAACCATGCAATAACAGACGTTCATGTTACTTTAGACCCATCTCAGAGAAAGGTCTAAGTTCATGTAATCAACTCTCCAGTAGCTGGTACAGTTTGAAAAGTGTGGGCCTTCACATTGTATAGGATCTTGTTTTGTTTCCTTTTGAACACTGCACCCTAAGTGCACTTCCTTTCTCCCCTCTTAACTTCTAAGCAAAATGGAATTCTCAGCTCACTAGCACAGGTCTCACTGTAGACCCAATGAATGGCAAAGATCCGACACAAACACCCACACACTTCCCTCCGACAGGGATCCGTACTCAAGACCAGAAGTTGGCCACGGCTATGCTGAATACACACTTCTGTTGAATTTTCGTGGAATTTGGTTTCATTCGATTGTAGGTTCAATGTGTTTTTTTAAAAAAAGAAAAGTTTCAGTCCTCCTACCTCAAGGTTAGGGTGAGTCAGAGAGGTTTCTGCCACGTGAATGTTCTGACACCAGAGAGGAGGCTCTCAAGCCACCTCAGAGCAGCCGAGTCCCAGCCTGCTCCGGCTCACCGTGGAGCGGAACCAATTTCTAAATGTCTTCATCTGGTCCCTCCTACTTTCATGGCTGCTCTGGGGGTGGTGAGGATCAGGACGCGCTGAAAGCTGCCGGGACATCTGACTCTTTATTTTCTTGGCTCTACGCGTCTTAACTCTTTGCACCAATCCTCCCGACCGTGCCACGTTTCACTTTTGAGAGCGGAGGCAAAAGGAGACAGGCAGAGGCGGGCAGGAGCCCTCACTGCTGCCCAGCGAGAGGAGAGAAGAGCCGCCGCCCCTGCTCCGCTCCCATGCCAGGGGTCCTGCCCATCAATGCCACCTGTCCCGCAGGCTCTCACCTGAACTTCCCAGTCACAGACGTGAGGGGGGGGGGAGGGGCGGAAACTGATGCTAAGCATCCTTACACTTTTAGAAAATACTTCCTGATCCTCTCTTTCTAAGGAATGGGATAGGGAGGGAAGTGGGAGGGGGGTTCAGGATGGGGAACACATGTACACCCATGGCTGATTCATGTCAATGTATAGCAAAAACCACTATAATATTGTAATTAGCCTCCAATTAAAATAAATAAATTTTTAAAAAAGAATGCATTTGGATTTCATGGGTAGATGTGGTGTTTTAAGGACAGGGGTGTGTAGAGAGATAACAGACTCAAGTAACTGAAAATCAGTTGCACGATTAGACCTGCTCCTTGCTGCTCCAAAAATAAAGGATCTGATGGAAGACACGCGGCGGGTTGGGCTCCCTATGAGAACGTCATACCATGTTCGTCAATCACAATGGGCTGCCAGGGGCAACGTTCAGCTTCTGAGAGTATTCAAGCAAGTCTGGGGAGTCATCGGGGTGGGAATCACTGTCAGGAGGGATGTGTGGTGTTGGGGCAGAAGAACATCCCCCTGCTCTGTGCCCCCATCTCTGCTCCTAGAGAATCAGAGGGCAGCCCACGCTTTAGCCCCTCCCACCGCCCCATGGACGGTTGGAGAACATTCTCATCTGATTGGATGGAAGCCCGCATCTCTGGTGCCTATTTGAATAGAGGGTAGTGTTACTGTATTTTGAGAAAGATCTGACGTGTCCTGCTTCCCTCTCTCACTTCCTATATCTACTCAGAGCACATCACTCCCACTTTCTCTTTAACTTTTGGCTTCAGAAGGCCTTGCTCCCCTTCTTAACGCACAGCAAGTCAGTCAAGCCTGGCAGTGGATAGACAGCCCAGGCCCGCAGGAAAGGAGCCCAGAGTGGAAAGGGGGCTGCCCTTGCTGCTCCGCACCCTTCTCCCCAGCACAGGTAGGCACGGTCGGCCGGCCTTTGTCACATTGCACGGGTGACAGCCATAGGGATTGAGACTTCCTTCAGAGGAAGCCAGAGGCCTCATCTAGACTTCCAGTGTTAAACTGTCTTCTCACATCATTTTCTTTTTTTTTTTTTTTAATTTGGGCCTATTTTTAAAATATTGAATTTGTTACAATATTGCTTCTGTTTTATGTTTTGGTTTTCTGGCCGCAAGGCATGTGGGACCTTAGCTCTCTGACCAGGGATTTAATTTGCATCACCTGCATTGGAAGGTGAAGTCTTAACCACCAAACCAAATTTATCTTTGAAGAAAGTCCAACAATATGTGTGTTTCTATTCACCCTGCCATTAATCAAGCTGATTCTTCCTTTCCTACTTGGTTTTTTTTTTTTTTAATTGGAGACTAATTACTTGACAATATTGTAGTGGTTTTTGCCATACATTCACATGAATCAGCGATGGGTTTACATGTGTTCCCCATCCTGAACCTCCCTCTCACCCACTTAGTTTTATTATGTTTATATGTATACCCAAAACCTCAAACAAAACCCAATCAAAAGTGGCACACTTACCCAGAGAAGTTTGAACAGAACACAGGTTTTCCATAACATTACTAAAGAATACACAGGATTTTATAAGTGTATAGAAATTATTTTCAGGAAAGACTCCAAGTGTCTTCACTGGAAACCGTGAGAATATATGGCAGTTTGAGGATCATAATATAATTCATAATGTCTTTTAACCCTAAGACCTTAAAATTCAGAAAAATGTGTGTTTTTTATTTAGCTTAATACTCTCTCAGTTCAATCATCATCTATTAGGTTCAAAAATACAACTAGAATTTCTACAGATTCACAGATAGAATTGACTGTATCTGTTGGTAAATTCTACCTGTTGAATCAATGAAAATTCTTTGCAACCTCCTAGAGAAAGTGTAAATTCCCAATAATCCCCAGAAATAAATTGTCAGCACACCCAGAAGACTGGCTTTAGTAAACAGGAGGCCAGTTGCCATATGTCTCGAATAAACAATAAACAGATAGTCTTTGTACCTTCTGGCAGAAAGTTCTTCCTTCCCTGAAGCAAACTATCCCTATAAAAATCTCTCAAGTGCTTTTCTTGTGGGGTTTCTGATACCAGCACAATCAGGAAGCAATAGAAGTGTTGGCTGAAAAGCCAGTTTTCACTGAGCTCTGCAGGCCAGTGAGAATGAAGATTAATTCAAATAAACTCTGGAATGCCAGCCAAACCCCTGAAACTCGGTAGCAATACACCCACTGAGTTGGTTGTGCGTTTGCAGTACTACCTTATCCTGGAATGACCTGACTGAAGAGCCAGTGTCAGATGACATGTGACATCAAGTGTTCAATGAGAATTCTGCTGGCACGATATCCCGTTTGACAGCTCCTGCTCTTTGGTCTTCCTCAGCACTCAGGGAGGACTGAATCCCTTTCCAACCTCCAGTAAAACCTGCAGGACAGAAATTTAACTCCTTAGGGAAGTAACTGAATGCATTAATAGATTTGGTTATGGACTGGAAAACAGGAAAGCCTTAATTGAAGTATCTTTTTTTCCCCATAGAGAATCTTTTTTGACATTCAATTCACTTGTATATGAGAGTCACTTTAATACATTTGATTTTGTTACTGAAGATGCAAAAGGGCCTATATTTCACTCAAAACTGAAACTGGAAGTATTTAACTAGTTCAGACTGAAATTGAAGAAAGTGGAGAAAACCACTAGACCATTCAGGTATGACCTAAATCAAATCCCTTATGTTTATACAGTGGAAGTGAGAAATAGATTTAAGGGATTAGATCTGATAGACAGAGTGCCTGATGAACTATGGATGGAGGTTCGTGACATTGTACAGGAGACAGGGATCAAGACCATCCCCAAGAAAAAGAAATGCAAAAAAGCAAAATGGCTATCTGAGGAGGCCTTACAAATAGCTGTGAAAAGATGGGAAGCAAAAAGCAAAGGAGAAAAGGAAAGATATACCCATTTGAATGCAGAGTTCCAAAGAATAGCCAGGAGAGATAAGAAAGCCTTCCTCAGCCATCAATGCAAAGAAATAGAGGAAAACAACAGAATGGGAAAGACTAGAGATCTCTTCAAGAAAATTAGAGATACCAAGGGAATATTTCATGCAAAGATGGGCTCAATAAAGAATAGAAATGGTAGGGACCTAACAGAAGCAGAAGATATTAAGAAGAGGTGGCAAGAATACACAGAACTGTACAAAAAAGATCTTCACAACCCAGATAATCACCATGGTGTGATCACTCACCTAGAGCCAGACATCCTGGAATGTGAAGTCAAGTGGGCCTTAGGAAGCATCACTATGAACAAAGCTAGTGGAGGTGATGGAATTCCAGTTGAGCTATTTGAAACCCTAAAAGATGACGCTGTGAAAGTGCTGCACTCAATATGCCAGCAAATATGGAAAACTCAGCAGTGGCCGCAGGACTGGAAAAGGTCAGTTTTTATCTCAATCTCAAAGAAAGGCAATGCCAAAGAATGCTCAAACTACCACACAATTGGACTCATGTCACACGCTAGTAAAGTAATGTTTAAAATTCTCCAAGCTAGGCTTTAGCAATATGTGAACTGTGGACTTCCAGATGTTCAAGCTGGTTTTAGAAGGCAGAGGAACCAGAGATCAAATTGCCAATATCCACTGGATCATCGAAAAATCAAGAGAGTTCCAGAAAAACATCTATTTCTGCTTTATTGACTATGCCAAAGCCTTTGACTGTGTGGATCGCAATAAACTGTAGAAAATTCTGAAAGAGATGGGAATACCAGACCATCTGACCTGCCTCTTGAGAAACCTGTATGCAGGTCAGGAAGCAACAGTTAGAGCTGGACATGGAGCAACAGACTGGTTCCAAATAGGAAAAGGAGTATGTCAAGGCTGAATATTGTCACCCTGCTTATTTAACTTCTATGCAGAGTACATCATGAGAAACACTGGGCTGGATGAAGCAAAAGCTGGAATCAAGATTGCTGGGAGAAATATCAATAACCTCAGATATGCAGATGACACCACCCTCATGGCAGAAAGTGAGGAACTAAAGAGCCTCTTGATGAAAGTGAAAGAAGAGTGTGAAAAAGTTGGCTTAAAGCTCAACATTCAGAAAACTAAGATCATGGCATCCAGCCCCATCACTTCATGGCAGATAGATGGGGAAACAGTGGCTGACCTTATTTTTCTGGGCTCCAAAATCACTGTAGATGGTGACTGCAGCCATGAAATTAAAAGATGCTTACCCCTTGGAAGGAAAGTTATGACCAACCTAGATAGCATATTAAAAAGCAGAGACGTTACCTTGCCAACAAGTTCCATCTAGTCGAGGCTATGGTTTTTCCAGTGGTCATGTATGGATGTGAGAGTTGGACTGTGAAGAAAGTTGAGCGCCGAAGAATTGATGCTTTTGAACTGTGGTGTTGGAGAAGATTCTTGAGAGTCCCTTGGACTGCAAGGAGATCCAACCAGTCCATCCTAAAGGAGATCAGTCCTGGGTGTTCATTGGAGGGACTGATGTTGAAGCTGAAACTCCAATACTTTGGTCACCGGATGTGAAAAGCTAAGTCATTTGGAAAGACCCTGATGCTGGGAAAGATTGAGGGCAGGAGGAGAAGGGGACGACAGAGGATGAGATGGTTGGATGAATCACCGACTTGATGGACATGGGTTTGGATAGACTCTGGGAGTTGGTGATGGACAGGGAGGCCTGGCGTGCTGTGGTTCATGGGGTCACAAAGTGTTGGACACGATTGAGTGACTGAATTGAACTAGTTGAGTGTTCTCTTTCTCCCAATGAACATTAACTCAGTACTTTATCTTGCTTGACTTTTCAAATATGGTGCTTTACAGTACCTTGATTTATAGCCCAGTATATCTAAAGGTTATGTCAGCATTTACATTATAAGGCCATATTTTTGGGGTTGATACCTAAGTCTTAAAAAATAATTCTGACTGAAAATTGTAATGTCGAGTGTCCAGCCTGAAACGCGTTTATTCCTAGATATACTACACACACACACACACACACACACACACACACACACACCAGAATTAAACAACTCCTGTTTGTAAAATACATTCATTCAATATGTTGCCTTGATGAAAATGAGTTGAAAGAAACTCAAGGTTATGAAGTGAAATCAAACAGCTATCATCCAATGATAGCCACTTATATTCCAAGATTCATGTGGTAGGTTTGAAAGAAATATGATGAAAGAATTGATTGTATAATTTTACATAAAGATTAATATACAGAAAGATGAAGTAATACCTTCATTAGCTTTCTCTTAGCCAGAAAGCTTTCTCTTAGCTTTCTTTTTCTTCCACACTATAGAAGATATTCTTCCGAATTTCTCTGCAGATGTGATCTCATGTCCTTGAACACACTTATTACAATTCATCATCTACATAGCAACAGACAGGGCCGTGCTCATAAACCAGAACTGGTGCTAGATCTGGTAAGTCATTAAGCAAATATATTCCGAAGTCATACGAGGCTTGCGTGCCCACTGCCTACCTATAAAAGGAAAATGGGATTTCTAATACACAGATTGCTTTTAAGACCTGTAAAGTGGTAGTCTTCAATTCACATCTTGCCCATTTTGCACGATTTCACTACTTTCAAAACCTAAAACACACCTGGGTAAATTTTTCATGGTTGTCTTTAAGGTTACTATATTTGTCATTGTGTGGTCATGAAATCTGTTAGCAAGTATGAGACAGAAGTATTTTCACTGAGACATTTTTAAAATTAAGAATTATGGGAAAATCTGAGACAACATCAACACCAAAGTCTAAATGTATCAAAAAGGTAAGGCAGAGAGAGAACAAGACAGCGGAGGAGTAGGCGGATGTGGAGTACATCTCTCTCCACGGATACATCAGGAACACACCTTCAGACACTGAAGTGCATGCAGAACAGCAGCTGAGAGCAGACAAGAGGACCTAACCAGTGGAAAAGAATATATAGAACCACGCAAAACTCGATAGGATGAAGGAACTGGGGGGAAAACACGAGTGTTAGGAGGACTGGACCTGCCCTCAGCGTGTGGGGGAACTGAAGCAGGGGTCCGATCCCCACAGCGGGGCAACTGTCTGAGTCAGAGGAGAGACATTTAAGGCTGAGAGGGAAACAGCTGACCTGTGGCCGCCTAAATGGAATGAGAATCAGACAGTCCTTGCTGCAGCCATGCATACCTCGGACAGGGACGAGGGTCCCCTGGAAGGGGCAGTGGCTGGGAGCTGGAGTTTAGGGATTGTTGAGCAACCCCAGGGCGAGGGCTGCTGTTGACTGTGGAGAGACGGATTGAGGGGATGTGAGGGAGGAGATCATGGTGGGAAATGCTGGTGGAGGAAAGCCCGGCAGCCATGGAAGCAAGGAGATACTGCTGAGTCACGCTAGGGGGTGGCGCCATCACCATAGCCTCTCTCCCCCCACATGCCAGCATGGGCAGCTGAACAATAGAGAGGCTGGCCCATCAAATGCCTGAGGCGCTGAACTCCAGAGCAGGACCCCACCCAGGGCGCCCCTTTCAGTGACTGATGCGCCAAACTACAGAGCAGTACCCCAGTCAGGGATGCCCCTCTAAGTGCCTGACACGCCAATCTTCAGAGCAGGACCCCAGTCAGGGATGCCCCTCTAAGTGCCTGACAAGCTGAACAACAGAGAAGGACCCCAGGGAAGGGAGCCCTCTAAGTGCCTGAACCAGTAGAGCTACAGAGAAAGACTGGCCAAAGAAGCCTTCTGATCGCCAGCTACAAGACACTCAAAAAAAGACCCTGATAGGGCCATAGCTCTTAAGGTGGAAGCAGTCCGTGTCCCTGCACACTTGTCGCTTCCAGGGTCCCCAAAAGCCAAGCAGCTGCACCACCTTCATGCTTAATTCTCACTGGGGCAGAGCTGCCACACGCAAAAAAAGTCTCGCATCTATGCATGCAGGGTCACTTTGGTCATGTCCAACTCTGTGACCCTGTAGACTGGGGCCTACCAGACTTCTCTGTCAGGGAGGGGGTTCTCCAGGCAAGAATACTTGAGCATATTGGTGGTCATACCCTTCTAGAACACTATACTGCCTAATGCCCTAGCCACCAGCTCCCCTGAGAACCTGGTGCTGCCAGAAACCCTGCGATCCAAGCAGCTACATCACCTCCACACCTGGCCTTCACAGGGGCAAACCCAAGCCCACCAGGTCAGCCTCAGGAACTAAATCCCAGTGGATGACACACATGCAGATGTGGAAATAAAACCACAATTGAAACCCAGGGGCAGTGTGGCTAAGGAAGAAGACCCAAAACCTTCTCACCAGCTGCACAAGCTGCAGATTAAATCCTCATGATTAACTAAGCAGACTCTGTGTCTATGGAATATATAAAAGGCCATTGGGAGCTCCTACAAAAGAAAACACACTAGCTCTGATAGTTGTGGACATTGGAGGCAAGAACACACAGGAGTAAGACCAGATTAGAATCTGAGCTGCCCCCTCAGCAGGTCCAGAGATCAGCACAGTGTTGGAGGGCATCCTAGGGGGGTGAGGTGGACTGACTCCCAGCGAGGGAAAGGACGCTGACAGCAGTGACTCAAGAAAAACATTTATTATTCTTATTTTTTGACTTGTTCTACAGATTCTTTGGGATTTTTTTTTCTTTTTTCTTTTCCTTTTTTTCCACCTCTGTTGTAGTTGTTGATTTTATTGGCACTAAGAAATCCAACTAAGCTTTTGAGCTTTTTTTTTTCCTCAGTCACATAAACTTCTGCCTCTACATTGGGCTTTTGCAGTTCTGTGGATTTTTCCTCTTTTTTTTTTCTCTCTCTTTTTTTAACTTTAATTTTTTAAACCTATTATTTTTTCCACATTTATCCTTTGTTTGCTTTTCCTACTGCTCTTTCCCCCTTCAAGTTAATCTTTAATGTACATAAATCTTCTTTATCTACCTCTATTTAACTTTGCATATCTATTCTTTCTTTCTTTTAATTCTCTCCTTTCCTCTGTCAAGTTTTATTTTCATTGCTTTATTCCCCAGTTGGCACTTTGCTTTAATTTTGTTTTCCAGTTTCTGCTTTAGTCTGCTTTGTTCTGGTAAATATAATTTTTGGTTTCCTTTGTTCACCCATTCAATCTATTGTACTTTATTTTTGTTGGACTGTTTCAATTTTGCTTATGGGTGTATATGTATATGTTTATATTCAGTCACACTTTCTATTGTTGTTATAAACCTCTGTCTCTACGTTGGGCCTTAGGAGTTATGTGGAGTTTTCCTTTTCTCCCCCCTTTTTTCTCTCGTCTTCTGTTTCTCTTTTTTCTTTTCTCTCCTTTATACTTTTAATTTTTAACTTTTTAAAACCTATTATATATTTTATAAATTTATTCCTTTGTCTTTCCTACTGTTCTTTTCGCCTTGCAGTTAATCTTTAATGTATATAAATCTTCTTCATCTACCTCTATTTAACTTGGCATATCTATTCTTTCTTTTCTTTCCTTCCTTTCCTCTTAACATATTTGTTAGATTTGTTTGCATTGCTTTATTACCCACTTGGCACTTTGCTTTAGTTTTGTTTTCCAGTTTGTGCTTAAGTTAGTTTTCTTCTTAACTGGTAAATATAAGTTTTGATTTCCTTTGTTCACCAAGTCAATCTACTGTACTTTATTTTTGTTGGACTATTTTGACTTTGCTCATGGGTATATATGTACATATGTATATTCCATTATTTTAATTATTATTTGCCTGATTTTGTAGCTCCATTTATCTGGGGTTCATCTTTCTTGTTTTTGGATATTTGTTTTATTTCTCTTAATGCCGTAACAAACCACTTATGGAATCTTCATTCCTGACCAGAAATCAAGCCCCGAGCCTTTGGAGTGGGAGCACTGACTCCAAGACCCTAGACTACCACAGAACTAACCCTAGGGGGTATCAGATGGTGAGAATTCACACAAAGGAATCCACTTGAATACAAGACCCAGCATCACCCACCCACAGTAGCACTCTGTGTCGGACACTTCATCTAAACAACAAACAAAACAAAAATACAAACCCAATCATCAGCAGACAGGATTACTACCTCACACAGCTTTGCCCATCAGAGGAAAAACAAACAAACAAACAAAAAACTCAGCACAAGTCTCACACAAACCACTGGCCCAACTGTAGGAAGGCAGAAACCAAAAGGAAGAAAAAATTCAACCTTCTTCAAGGAAAGAATTCAACTTTCCTTGAAGCCTGGGAAAAGGAGACCTCAAACACAGTAACTTTAAAAAAAAAAAAATAATGAAAAGGCAGAGAAATACTGCACAAATGAAGGAAGAAACTGGAAACACGGAAGTCAAAATAAATGAAGAGGAAATAGGCAAACTACCGAAAAAGAATTCAGAATAATGATAGCAAAGATGACCAAAAGCCTTGAAAACAAAATGGAGAAAATGCAAGAATCAATTAACAAAGACCTAGAAGAATTAAAGAATAAACATACAGAGACAACACAATTACTGAAATTAAAAATACTCTAGTAGGAATCAATAGCAGAATATCTGAAACAGAAGAATGAATCAATGAGCTGGAAGATAAAATGATGGAAATAACTTCTGAAGAGCAGAATAAAGTAAAAAAAATGAAAGAGCTGAGGACAGACTCAGAGACCTCTGGGACCATATCAAATGCACCAATACTCGAATTTTAGGGGTCCCAAAAGAAGAAGAGAAAAAGAAAAGGTATGAGAAAATTTTTAAAGAGATTATAGCTGAAAATTTCCCCAACATGGAAAAGGAAATAGTCAATTAAGTCCAAGAGGCACAAGGAGTCCCATACAGTACAAAACCAAGGAGGAACATGCCAAGACACATACTAATCAAACTAATAAAGACTAAATACAAAGAAAGAATATTAAAAGCAGCAAGGGAGAAGCAACAAGTAACATACAAGGGAAACCCCATATGCTTAACAGCTGATCTTTCAGCAGAAACTCTGCAGGCCAGAAGGGAATGGCAGGATACATTGTAAGTACTGAAAGGGAAAAAATCTACAACCAAGATTACTATACCCAGCAAGGATCTCATTCAAAAGTGATGGAGAAATAAACAGCTTTTCAGACAAGCAAAAGTTAAGATAATTCAATACCACCAAACCAGCTTTACAACCAATGTTAAAGGGATTTACATAGTCAAAAAATACAACAGAAGAAGAAAGATCTACAAAATCAACCCCAAACAATTAAGAAAATGGCAACAGGCACATATATATCAATAATTAGTTTAAATGTAAACGGATTAAATGCTCCAACAAAAAGACAGAGTCTGGCTGAATGGATACAAAAACAAGACCCATATATATGCTATACAAGAAACTCACTTCAGACCTAAAGACACATAGACTGAAGTGAGAGGATGGAAAAATATATTCCATGCAAATGAGAAGCAAAAGAAAGCTGGAGTAGCAATCCTCATATCAGACAAAATAGACCTTAAAATAAAGAATATTACAAGAGATAAGGAAGGACACTACATAATGATCAAGGGATCAATCCAAGAGGAAGACATAACAATTGTAAATATCTATGCACCCAACATAGGAGCACCTCAAAACATAAGACAGACACTAACAGACATAAAAGGAGAAATGGAAAGTAACACAATAATATTAGGAGACTTTAACACCCCACTGACACCAATGGGCATATCATCAAAACAGAAAATTAATAAGGAAACACAAGTCTTAAATAATACATTAGATGAGATGGATCTCACTGATACCTTCAGGACATTCCATCCAAATGCAGAAGAAAACACCTTCTTCTTAAGTGCACATGGAACATTCTCCAGGATAGACCACATCTTGGGTCACAAATCAAACCTCAGTAAATTTAAGAAAACTGAAATCATATCAAGCATCTTCTCTGACCACAATGCTATTAGAGTAGATGTCAATTACAAGAAAATAAAAACAGTAAGAAACACAAACATATGGAGAATAAACAACACATTTCTAAATAATCAACATGTTACTGAAGAAATCAAAAAATTTTTAGAAACAAATGACAATGAAAACATGACAACTCAAAATCTATGGGATGCAGCAAATGCAGTTCTAAGAGGGAAGTTTATAGCAATATAATCCTACCTCAAGAAACAAGAAAAACACTGAATAGAAACCCTAACTTTACACCTAAAACAACTGGAAAAAGAACAACAAAAAAAATCCAAAATTGGTAGAAGGAAAGAAATCATGAATATCTGAGCAGAAGTAAATGAAAAAGAAATGAAAAAAAATTAATAAAGATTAATAAAACTAAAAGCTGGTTCTTTGAGAAGATAAACAAAATTGACAAACCTTTAGCCAGACTCATCAAGAAAAAAAGCAGATATACAAAGGATTATATGAGACTATTATGAACAACTGTATGATAATAAAATAGATAACCTGGAAGAAATGGACAGAATTCTTAGAAAAGTTCAATCTTCCAAGACTGAACCAGGAAGAAATAGAAATTACAGGCAACCCAATTACAAGCACTGAAATTGAAGCTGTGATCAAAAATCTCCCAAAAAACAAAAGCCCAGGACAAGATGGTTTCACAGAAGAATTCTACCAAACATTTAGAGAAGAGCTAAAACTTTTTCTAAAACTCTTTCCAAAAAATTGCAGAGGAAGGAACACTTCCAAATTCACTCTACAAGGCCACCATCACCCTGATACCAAAACCAGACAGAAACAACACAAAAAAGAATACTACAAGCCAACTTCACTGATGAAATAGATGCAAAAATCCTCAACAAAATTTTAACAAACAGAATTCAGCAACACATCAAAAATCTCATACACCATGACCAACTTGGGTTTATTCCAGGGATGCAAGGATTCTTCAATATATGCAAATCAATCAATGTGATACAGCACATTAACAAATTAAAAGACAAACTATATGATAATCTCAATAGATGCAGGAAAAGCCTTTGACAAAATTCAGCATCCATTTATGATTAAAACTCTTCAAAAAATGGACATACAGGGAACCTACTTCAACATAGTAAAGGCTATATATGATCAGTTCAGTTCAGTTCAGTTGCTCAGTCATGTCCGACTCTTTGTGACCCCATGAATCGCAGCACACCAGGCCTCCCATATATGATAAGCCTACAGCAAACATTATTCTCAAGGGTGAAAAACTGAAAGCATTCCCCCTAAGATCAGGAACAAGACAAGGGTGTCCACTTTTGCCACTGCTAGTCAACATAGTTCTCGAAGTCCTAGCTATAGCGATCAGAGAAGAAAAAGAAATAAAAAGAATCCAGATCAAAAAAAGAAGTAAAGCTCTCACTGTTTGCAGATGACATGATACTGAACATAGAAAATCCTAAAGATGGTATCAGAAAATTACTAGAGCTAATCAGTGAATTTAGCAAGGTTGCAGGATACAAAATCAATATATAGAAATCACTTGCATTTCTATATATGAACAATGAAAAATCAGAAAGAGAAATTAAGGAATCAATCCCATTCACCATTGCAACAAAAAGAATTAAATATCTAGGAAAAAACTTACCTAAGGAGACAAAAGATCTGTACACAGAAAATTATAAGACACTAATAAAAATAATCAAAGATGACACAAACAGATGGAGAGATATTCCATGTTCCTGAGTAGGAAGAATCAATATTGTGAAAATGACTATACTACCAAATGCAAACTACAGATTTAATGTGATCCCTATCAAATTACCATGGCATTTTTCACAAAACTAGAACAAAAAATTTCACAATTCATATGGAAACACAAAAGACCCCAAATAGCCAAAGCAGTCTTGAGAAAGAAGAATGGAGCTGGAAGAATCAATCTTGCTGACTTCAGGTAATACAACATAGCTACAGTCGTCAAGACAGTATGGTACTGGCACAAAAACAGGAATACAGACCAATGGAACAAGATAGAAAGCTCAGAAATAAACTCATGCACCTATGGGTACCTTAGTTTTGACAAAGGAGGCAAGAATATACAATGGAACAAAGACAGCCTCTTCAATAAATGGTGCTGGAAAAACTGGACAGCTACATGTACAAGAATTAAATTAGAACACTTCCTAATACCATACACAAAGATAAACTCAAAATGGATTAAAGACCTAAATATAACACCAGAAACTATAAAACCCTTAGAGGAAAACATAGGCAGAACACTTGATAACATAAATCAAGATCCTCTATGACCCACCTCCTAGAGTCATAGAAATAAATACAAAAGTAAACAAGTGGGACCTGATTAAACTTAGAAGCCTTTGCACAGCAAAGAAACTATAAGCAAGGTGCAAAGACAACCCTCAGAATGGGAGAAAATAATAGGAAGTGAAACAAGTGACAGAGGATTAATTTCCAAAATATACAAGCAGTTCATGCAACTCAATACCAGAAAAACAACCCAATCAAAAAGTGGGAAAAAGACCTAAACAGACATTTCTCCAAAGAAGACATACGGATGGCTAACAAACACATGAAAAGATGCTCAACATCGCTCATTATTAGAGAAATGGAAGTCAAAACTACAATGAGATATCACCTCACACCAGTCAAAATGGACCTCATCAAAAAGAATACAAACAATAAATGCTGGAGAGGGTGTGGAAAAAAGGGAATGCTCTTGCACTGTTGGTGGGAATGTAAATTGATACAGCCACTAAGGAAGATAGTATGGAGATTCCTTTAAAAATTAGGAATAAAACCACCATGTGACCCAGTATTCCCACTCCTAGGCATACACCCTGAGGAAACCAAAATTGAAAAAGACACAGGTATCCCATTGTTCATTATAGCATTATTTACAATAGCTAGACCATGGAAGCAACCTAGATGCCCATTGACAGATGAATGGATAAAGAAGTTGTGGTACATATACACAATGGAATATTTACACAGCCATAAAAAGAATGCATTTGAGTCAGTTCTAATGAGATGGATGAACACAGAACCTATTATACAGAGTGAAGTGAGTCAGAAAGAGAAAGATAAATACTGTAATCTAACGCATATATACAGAATCTAGAAAAATGGTACTGAAGAATGTATTTACAGGGAAACAATGGGGAACAGACATGGAGAATAGACTTATGGACATGGGGAGAGGGGAGGAGAGGGTGAGATGTATGGAAAGAGTAACATGGAAACTCACATTACCATACATAAAATAGATGGCCATTGGGAATTTGCTGTGTGGCTCAGGAAACTCAAACAGGGGCTCTGTATCAACCTAGAGGGGTGGGGTGGGGAGGGGGAGGGGAGGGAGGTTCAAAAGGGAGGGGATATGTGTATATCTATGGCTGATTTATGTTGAGGTTTGACAGAAAACAGCAAAACTCTGTAAAGCAATTATTCTCCAATAAAATATAAATTAAAAAAAAAACAGATAAGGCAGTTGGTACATCTGAAAAATCACTCAATTAGACCAGTTAATTCTAGAACTTACATAACCAAATAGGACTCAGGAAAGAATAACGTAATTAAGAGAAACTACCAATAGTTATAATATATGAGTCTGTTTCAGTTGGTAATAAAATGTTATGACTCAGAGGTTAAGAGCATGTACTAAGGTGCTAGGTTGCCTGGTTCAGATCCTAGCTCTAGGACTGGTACTAGCTTCATGACCTTGGACTAGTTACTCAATCTCTCTGTGACTCAGCTTCCTCATCTAGAAAGTGGATTTAAAATAGTATTTGCATTATAGAGGGTCTTTAATGTTTAAATGAATTAATAAACTTAGAATCCATTCAATGTTGCATTAGTGTCATCTGCTTAGTCACTCAGTCGTGTCTGAGTCTTTGTGACCCCATTGGGCTCCTCCATCCATAAAATACTCTAGGCAAGAATGCCAGAGTGGGTTGCCATACCCTCCTTCAGGGGATATTCCTGACCCAGGGGTCAAACCCAGGGCTCCCACATTGCAGGCAGATTATTTACTGTCTGAACCACCAGGAAAAACCAGTAAGTATTAATTATTATTATTACTATTTGACCAAAATCAGAAGAGAAATTCTATAGGAAGGTAGTAACATTGTTTAGGGTATCAAAATCATAAATCCTCCTCCAGTCCTGGTTCTTCACAGAAAACAATTAGAAAACTTATGTACTCAGAGGAAAATGGATGAGAATAAGACACTGTTGGCTTATTTGTTATGACCCTAGAAAAATAAAACTACTTGAAGAAATATACCAAACTGTGCAATGTTTAACACTGACCCAGAATTGGCTCTACTGAGGAAGAAGTATAATGTCACATTTGTCCTCTGGTGAGTATTGCATGTGAAAATACAGAGGAACTAACTTGTCTCAACTCTGAGGTTGTTTAAGACAGCAAATAAAAGTTAGATCTCAGGGATCTTCTGAATGAGGAGCTGGCTTCATGACTGCAGAGGTGGGGAAGGCTGAGATTCCTGTATTCTCACAGAAAGTCCCTAGGCTGTTGAATGTCATTCTGGGTACACTAGCAAGTAGAGACCATTTCCCTCTATTCACTGGGCAGAGAGAAAACAGGGATTTAAGACAGTGAAGAGAGTAACTCAGGATGACATTTGTGCCACCCAACCCAGAAGCAGATAGGGACATTATATCTTACCTCTCTTGACCATAACACCTTGGTTTGGTAATTGCTTTTGCCTGGCTCAAAAGCATGTTCTAGAAATTAGGAGGAAGTCAAGATACAGACTAATTTGATTAAAGTTCCCAGCTGAAGTAAGTCAAAAAGAGAAAAACAAAAAACAAATATCGTATATTAACGCATGTATACAGAATCTAGAAAAATGGTACAAACGGACCTTTTGGCAGGGCAGGAAGAGAGACACAGACATAGAGAATGGACTTGTGGGCACAGAGGAGGAAGGAGAGGGTGGAACAGTTGGGAGAGTGGACTGATATATATATACCACCCTATGTGAAACAGAGCTCGTGGGAAGTTGCTGCTCTCACAAGGAGTTCAGCTCCGCGCTCTGTGATGACCTAGAGGGGTGGGATGAGGGGCGGGATGAGGGGCAGGAGCGAGGCTCAAGAGAGAGGATATATGTACACATATGGCTGATTCATGTTGTACAGCAGAAACTGACATAATACAGTAAAGCAGTTACACTTCAGTTTTTTAAATGAATTAATCAAAAACATTAAAAAAAGAATTTCTAGCTGAATTTAAACAAACAAGAAACTCTTCAAGAATTTGTCAACTTTTCTTCTTTTTCAACAAGCTTCAGAGTAGCATGGAGACGTGTTTGAAATAGCGACCCCCTTCAGAATGTCAGCAATGGAGTTTCCCGAACATAGAGTTTCCAGCCAATCCAGAGTCAAGGTGAGAAAAGGTTTCTGGGTACTGTCAATAATCACTACCAAAGAAGCTCTGGTACGACCACTTCAAACAAACAGGACTGCTTCCAGGGAGGGGCCCAGGGGCCGGTGTTTATCCAGCAGAATTACTGTAGTAAGATAGGTCACTCCACCCTTGTGCTGCACTCCACCTGCAAAGCTAAGACTCACGTGCATCAAGTCACTTGAATACACCCTCTTCCCCAAGGTTCCCTGAGCTGTGCCAAATGAGAGCAGGGGCAGAAAGAGGCAAGCCTGTTATTTTCTGTGCAATTTCTAAGTTTGCTGTGGATAAATATTAAATTTGTGGTTGTTCTTCCCCTCTCCAACCCCTTATTCAATTTCACTGCATATTTTAGGGATTAAAGTATTCAGTTCTCTTCCCATCCCTGCTGTGTTATTAGAAAATAAAGAGAATCCGTTTTTAAATATTAGAGTTTTGAAAACCCAGTTTGAGGCTAGGAAATGGGAATGAAATCAGTTCTACTCATAGAAAAGGGTCAGCATGCCTCACTGCATCCCTTTAGGTGTCAGATACACCTTAAGCCTGGGATCCAGTCCTCTTCCAGCTGATGTGACATCTATAACAGCAAGTGACTGTTTCATTCCAGCACTGGGCTGAGTCACTCAGTCATGTCCAACTTTTTGCGATCCCATGGACTGTAGCCTGCCAGGCACCTCTGTCCATGGGGATTCTCCAGGTAAGAATACTGGAGTGGGTTGCTATGCCCTCCTCCAGGGAATCTTCCCAACCCAGGGATTAAACCCAGGGATCGAACCCAGGTCTCCCGCATCACAGGAGGATTCTTTACCGCCTGAGCCACTAGGAAAGCGTTAAGTTCCAGCACTAGGTGACACCAGTTGGTCAATGGCTCAGTGAAGCTTCTTCTGGAGAAAATGTCTCATCTACTTCAAGTTCATCTGCCCTCATAATGACATTATAAGGAGGAGGCAGATTCACTAGGAACTTGGCTCCACTTCAGATGGTCTGAGGACCAGCATCAGTATCACCTTTCTGCCCTCTAGGTATGGAAAAATCTCAGGTCCTGCTCCAGACCTTTTGAATTAGAATCTGCATTTTAATAAGATCTGGGGTGATTAATCTACATATTAAAGTTTGAGACAGTAATTTTTAGAACAGTCAGTAATTCTACTAGAAATCACAACAAGGTAGCTTCTGAGTCCTGGTCCTGGCAACAAACCAGCATCATTTCAATGCAATTTAACCTCCAAAAATTTTGATGATTTTTTTTTATCTTTGTAATATGAAGTTAATTTATGTTAATTAATTTGAAGATGTTTTAATGATTTTGATAGCCACGATATACAACTTCCACTGAATATGTAAACTCAAAATTTTAAGCACTTATTTGCACATAAATTATAATTAGTCTTGAGCATTGTTGCTAGAAAAACTGAAATCTGCAGGGAATTCTTAATTTTGAAAGCCTTTCATCCTTCCCTCAAAATTTGGATACACATTATAGATTGGTAGTAAATTAAGGTAGGTATTATATAAAATTAAAAGTTAACTAACTCATTCTTAATGAATATAAGTTTTTAACACTGATTCAACAGATATGAGTTTGAGCAAACTCCAGGAGGTAGTGAAGGACAGGGAAGCCTAGCCTGCTGCAGTCCATGGGGTCACAAAGTGTCAAACCTGATTTAGCAACTGAATAACAACAACAATGAATTTTTAAATGATGTGTACAAGTCACATGTATCGTTGTTGTTCAGTTATTCAATCACTAAGTCATATGTATAGTTTTATATATATATATATACTTGAAATAAAATATATATAATGCTATATGGCCTTATTTCTGATTTTCACTCATGTAAAAATGTGCTAGGATTGTTCAAGGCGTAGGGGATTCAGCAGCAACCAATAGAGACATCTTTGCCTACTCTACAGGAGGGGAGACAGGGAACTGATACAAATAAAGAAATCAAAGTGTCATTCATTAAATGAATGATGTAAGTGCTATGCAGACAACGAAACAAGGGATTGGTACTTGGAGTGCTGGAAGAGAAGGGGTCTGTGACTTTATACAAGTGGTCTGTGAAGCCCTCACGGGACGAGTGCCATCATATCAATGACCCCGAGGAGGTGGGGGTGCAGTACATTTTTTTTAAGCAACACTGTCCCAGCTTTACTTTTGTTTGTTTGGCTGTGTTGGGTCTTACTGCAGCACACGGGACCTTTTGTTGCAGCGTGCAGGCTCAGCAGTTGTGCTGCGTAGGCTTAGTTGTCCTGAGGCATGTGGGATCTAAGTTTTTGGAGCAGGGATCTAACCCGCATCCCCTGCACTGGAAGGTGGATTCTGAACCACTGGACCAGGCAAGTCCTGGGGCGAAGTCTTGAGGCAATCCAGGCGGAAGCAGCAG
The DNA here is from genome assembly GCF_019320065.1 of Cervus canadensis. Taxonomy (NCBI): domain Eukaryota; kingdom Metazoa; phylum Chordata; class Mammalia; order Artiodactyla; family Cervidae; genus Cervus; species Cervus canadensis. The sequence continues at coordinate 68,287,676 of NC_057386.1, forward strand.
CAGGTGAGATGGTCTGTGCCAGGAGCATGCATGGTGTGTTTCAGGAACAGCAAGGAGGCCAAGCCAGTGGAGAGGAGTGAGCAAGGGCCAGAGTCAGTGATGGGGTCAGAGAGACAAAGGGCAAAGGGGTGACAGGAAGAGCAGGTGGAGACTCATAGGCCACTACCAGGATCTCTCACTTGGAGTGAGAGACAGATACTGGAGTGACGGATCCAGCTCATGCTTGAAAGGCAACAGCTTTGGCTGAGGGCATGTGTACCTTTAGTTACAGGGGCAAGGATGAAAGGGAGGGGCACATACCTTGCCTGTCCCATCTCCAGCAATATCTGACCCCCATCCACCACAAATACACTTATCATTATTATGTACATTTCTTCTAATCAATATGCACAGAATTGCAGATCTAAAGGGAATTTCAACATAACCACTTCATTTTATACAACCACCTCATTTTAAAGATTAGGAATACCTGAGGCCTAGAAATGTATATGATTTGTTCAATTTCAAGCTGAGTTCATAGCCCAGGCAGAACTGGAGATGTCATTTCTACTCTCACACAGAAATTTAGCAGGAGAGTAGCTGAAAGACAAGGGCTTTGTCACCAGACAACCTGGGGTCTTGGCTGGGTCATGGGATAGCCCTGTAGCTCTGGGGAAGTTCCATGGACTCTTCAGGCATCGGGAAACGGGGAATGATAATAAGAGCACCCACACATAGGACTGTGTTGGTGATTCTCAGGTGGCACAAGCAGTAAAGAACTTGCCTGCCAATGTAAGAGATCTAAGGGATACAGGTTCAGTCCCTGAGATGGGAACATCCCTCGGGGAAGGGCATGACAACTCACTGCAGTATTCTTTTCTGGAGAACCCCATGGACAGAGGAGCCTGGCGGGCTACAGACTACAGCGTCGCAAAGAGTCAGACATGACTGAAGCGATTTAGCACACACACACCCATAGGAGTGTGCTGGTGATTAACTATATGTAAAGTAAACCTGTGGGAGTGATTGGGAAGTAGCTGGTGTTCAAAATAATGGAGCTTCCACTCTCCTTTCCCACAATCCCAGCATCTACAGGTCACAGTGGCATCATTTCGAACTGGTGTTTAGCCCACCACAGAGCACAGTGCTCCTGGCAGTACTGATATTATCAGACAACTCTAATAATGATTAAAATAGAAGCATAATAAATTCACAGATATGGCTAATTTGTTCATGACCCACTATGCTTCTTTATAGGAAGAGGCTATGGAGAAATGACAGACCCTAAACAGTGAATGATTTATTTATTGTATGAGAGGAATTCTGAATTATAATAATTGTAACAACAGTAACTGTCATTGAGCTGACTCCTACTATATGTCAAACACTGTACTAGGTACTTCACATACATACATATTAAATCACTTACGCTCCCAATAAAAGTATAAAGTTAGGTATAAAAAACTCATTTGATGAACAGAAAAACTGAAGCTCAGAGTTGCAGTCACTCATGATGAATGCTTACAAGAAAAATACATGATAAATAAGGGAACAGTAAACCAAATACGTCATCCACAGGAAGCTTCCTCTCAAGAGGCTCACACTGAATATAACAGTAGCTTTATGCAGCCTATTCACAAAGTAGCTGATCCTTTCCTTTCACTGAATGCCTTTGTATGCCAAGCATTATGGTTGTCAGTTTACTTACTACGTTATTAATCCTCAGGGCTTTAGGTATTATTTTCCTATTTTATAAACAAGGAAATGGGGTCAGAGAGGAATTAGGTAACTTTCCCTGAGTCACCTTCCTCTATGAGACAAAACCAGGATTTGAACCCAGACTATCGGACACCAATGCCTGGGTCACACCTACTGCTGTGACACATAGGCCCAGACCTCCTGTAGCCATCTCCTCAGCTACCTATTCTGCTGATTATAGGAGCCTCCGAGGCCACATGGAAGGACAACTATGTCTTCTTGGCTATTACCTTCAAATGTTGGCTATATCCCAATGTTCTCGGTAACCCTCTAAGGCTCAGTCAAGAGGGAGGGGATGTATGTATAGTTACAGCTGATTCATGTTGTTGTATGGCAGAAACCAACACAATAGTATAAAGCGACTATCTTTCAATTAAAAATGAATTTTTTAAAAAGATGATCAAATATTTAAAAATAAGGGAAGCACCATCAGTTTTACAGTGGGGATAATTTAACAAACTAAAGCAAAATGCATCAGTGGGATACACTTCAATCATCTCTTCTCACTTCTATTTCCTTTATGGAGACCTTTCATTCTTATTCGACTAGGACACATTGCCAGGCTTGGTTTCAGTGACTCCTCAGCTCAGATCAGCCCCATCAGGGTCCCAGCCCCCCGGCCATGGCTGAGTGTTCAAGTGGGCAGCCTGAGCTTCCACCATGGGCCCTTATCCCCTCAGCATCAGCATCTTAGCCTCTGCTGCTGGGGAGGCAACCCAACTGAACTGAAGTAAACTTTGACCAACGAGAGAGAAGAAACAAAAAAGAAAGGTCAGAGACATTCCTGGTGGTCCAGTGGTTAAGAATCTGCCTTGCAATGCAAGGGATGCAGGTTCAATCCCTTGTCGGGGAACTAAGATTCCACGTGCCTCGGAACAACTAATATGCTGCAACTCCCAAAACCAGAGTGCCCACAGCCAAAGTAGCACATTTTTAAAAAAATTTAAAAAGGTCAAGTAAATTCCTCTCCCTTTTCCAAAACAGAGGCTGTCAAACTATAGTCAAGCAGCCAATCTGTCCTGCCTCCTCTTTTTGTAAATAAAGCTTTATTGGGACATGCCCAATCATAGCCATGCCCATTCATTTACTTATTGTCTATGACAATCTTCACAACAAAACAGAGTAGAATAACTGTCACAGAGATAGTTCAGTTCAGTCACTCAGTCGTCTCCGACTCTTTGCAACCCCATGAATCACAGCATGCCAGGCTTCCCTGTCCATCACCAACTCCCGGAGTTTATCCAAACCCATGTCCATCGAGTTGGTGATGCCATCCAGCCATCTCATCCTCTCTTGTCCCCTTTTCCTCCTGCCCCCAATCCTTCCCAGCATTAGGGTCTTTTCCAATGAGTCAACTCTTTGCATGAGGTGGCAGAAGTATTGGAGCTTCAGCTTCAGCATCAGTCCTTCCAATGTACCCAGGTCTGATCTCCTTTAGGATGCACTGGTTGGTTCTCCTTGTAGTCCAAGGGACTCTCAAGAGTCTTCTCCAACACCACAGTTCAAAGGCATCAATTATTTGGTGCTCAGCTTTCTTCACTGTCCAACTCTCACATCCATACTTGACTACTGGAAAAACCATAGCCTTGACTAGACGGACCTTTGTTGGCAAAGTAATGTCTCTGCTTTTTAACATGCTGTCTAGGTTGGTCACAACTTTCCTTCCAAGGAGTAAGCATCTTTTAATTTCATGGCTGCAATCACCATCTGCAGTGATATTGGAGCCCCCCAAAATAAAGCCTGACATTATTTCCACTGTTTCCCCATCTATTTGCCATGAAGTGATGGGACCAGATGCCATGATCTTAGCTTTCTGAATGTTGAGCTTTAAGCCAACTTTTTCACTCTCCTCTTTCACTTTCATCAAGAAGCTTTTTAGTTCCTCTTTACTTTCTGCCATAAGGGTGATGCCGTCTGCATATCTGAGGTTATTGATATTTCTCCCAGCAATCTTGATTCCAGCTTTTGCTTCTTCCAGCCCAGCGTTTCTCCTGATATACTCTGCATATAAGTTAAATAAGCAGGGTGACAATATACAGCCTTGATGTACTCCTTTTCCTATTTGGAACCAGTCTGTTGTTCCATGTCCAGTTCTCACTGTTGCTTCCTGACCTGCATACAGGTTTCTCAAGAGGCAGGTCAGATGGTCTGGTATTCCCATCTCTTTCAGAATTTTCCACAGTTTATTGTGATCCACACAGTCAAAGGCTTTAGCATAGTCAATAAAGCAGAAATAGATGATTTTCTGGAACTCTCTTGATTTTTCAATGAGCCAGAGGATGTTGGCAATTTGATCTCTGATTCCTCTGCCTTTTCTAAAACCAGCTTGAACATCTGGAAGTTCACGATTCACGTATTGCTGAAGCCTGGCTTGGAGAATTTTGTGCATTACTTTACTAGCATGTGCGATGAGTGCAATTGTGTGGTAGTTTGAGCATTCTTTGGCATTGCCTTTCTTTGGGATTGGAATGAAAACTGACCTTTTCCAGTCCTGTGGCCACTGTTGAGTTACCCAAATTTGCTGGCATATAGAATGCAGCACTTTCAGAGCATCATCTTGATTTGAAATAGCTCAACTGGAATTCCATCACCTCCACTAGCTTTGTTTGTAGTGATGCTTCCTAAGGCCCACTTGACTTCACATTCCAGGATGTCTGGCTCTAGGTGAGTGTGAGTGATCACATAATCGTGATTACCTGGGTTGTGAAGATCTTTTTTGTACAGTTCTTCTGTATATTCTTTCCACCTCTTCTTAATATCTTCTGCTTCTGTTAGGTCCATACCATTTCTGTCCTTTATCGAGCCCATCTTTGCATGAAATGTTCCCTTTGTATCTCTAATCTTCTTGAAGAGATCCCTAGTCTTTCCCATTCTGTTGTTTTCCTCTATTTCTTTGCATTGATTGCTGAGGAAGACTTTTTGAACAGTATGAAAAGTCACAGAGATCTGTGCCCTGCAAAATCTGAAGTACTATTTACTATCTGGCCCTTTATAGAGAAAGTATGTGGACCCCTGCCACAAAGGTTTTCTCTGAGGCAGGACCTGCTTGGAAAGCGCTGTTAACCAAGTTCATCAGTTAGGTTTCTTACAAAGCTGTGGCCAGCCTGGTTATGTATCTTTTCATGTTTATATTCCTTCTTCTCGTCTCACTTGCCTTTTTGCCTTGGACCTGCTCTGGGGTTATACCTATCAATAATCCCTGAGCACTCTAGTTTTATCACAGACTTGATCTTCTAGAGAACCTGAAATAAACAGTTATAGATCTAAAACCCATATTCATGATTTTTTTTAGGTGTATTGGTTTTCTCAGAAGTTTCATTAATCCATCAAAAAGAATATAAATATTTTCTAATTCTTCCATGTTAATTTTAAATACTTTTATAAAGCCATCACTGTAAGATCTCTAATGAGGATGTACTGAAAACTCAGACCAATTTTGCTCACACTGTGTATCTTTGAGGGTGGTTTTGCTGCAGGATTCCTCTCAAATCTAGTATCATTTCATCTGGGAGCACAAAATTAGAAATCACTAATGTTTTTCACGGTCATATTCAATGAGTATTACAGATGGAAACCTGCATCTGTTATGGCTCAAGGTCATCTCTCCCTCTTTATATTTTTATTCTCCAATAACTAAGTTCTTATCTGCTATATACTTCCTATCAGTTTTAAAGATTTAATTTACAAGTTTTATTAAACAGACAAAGCATTCATTTTCAGACTGAGCAAAGTGTTAAATACTAAGATTGACAAGAAATGGAGCACACATTATAGAAAAGTGTTGGGTGGCCAGGGACCTTCACAAATGCCTACTGTGTCTTGCACTGTCTTTCAGCACACCCTACTTACCAGTGAGCTTTCCTAGAGGAAGGAGTAGTACAAATGGTTAACACCAACTTGACTTTAATCACGGCTGTCACTCTACCAAAGATGAAAGAGAAAATTGCTATCTGCTATAACTATACTGGAGATCTAGCTTAGATCACCTTTCATTCTCTCTTTGCATCTCTGGTTGAAGTGATCTAGACCAGATCTGGTCAGAGAGTGAGTGACTGACCCTCTTAGGGACCATTATCTGAGATCACTTTGGAAAGTGCCAGTGATCTATTTCAAGTTCAATCTTGACTGATCTTCCTCAAGTTCCCTGCATTCGATTAAGTCAGAATGGGTTATCTGTTGCCTAACTATTGGAAGAAAAACTTAACAGTTGTTTGTTATCAGTTCATCATTTTTAGTTGCAGATGACCACAAAAGAAATCCCTATCAGACTTTGGAAATAAATTAAAATGGAATGGGGTGATTATACAGAAATCAGGGACTGAGCTTCATAATATAGGGACTGCATTCTTCCTAACCTTCTTATCTTCTGCCTTTCATGCTGGGGAAACTCATTTGCAATTTCGGAAAGTGAAACAAAATGTAAACCTCCTTAAAATGTTATAATGCTTTGATTTAGCCAGAGAACTTTCTCTTTCAGTTAAATCTTGCTTAAATGTCCATAGCAGCTCTATCTTGAAAACAGAGAGGATTTCACAGAACAATGCCTTACCCTGCATTTAGATACCAGCCTTGAAGAAGCCATAAACATTCTAATTAATAAACTGAAACCTTTCTTTAGTGTTTCTGTCAATGTCATATATCTGCTTCAGTTACAAAAGTAAACTACCAAAAATTATTTAGACCATTTGGAAAAGTCTAGAAATGTGTAAACCAAATGTAAACAAGCCCTTAAAGTTTGGTTAATTTTGGTCTGACCACGTGATTAAAATCCAGTAAGATCGAATAAGAATTGGCCCCCAAAAATGAGTATTTGCTTTCCTTAAGTTTATACACAGTCTAGAGAAATAAAAACTGATGCAAATCAAGCAAGAAAAATCAAGTGCCTATTTTAATTTTGTTATTACAAGAATTATCTCTATAGTTCTGGTACTTTAGAACTATCTTTCAGAGTCTACTTTGGGATGTAAATATTCAGATTATTACAGACAAAATATGATGCTTTCCAAACAGTATCACTTTAATCCAGATATTTGAATAATAAATATTAATATAGTCACAGTTTATCCTCCTTAAACTAAAACAAAACAAAAAACAAACATAAAACCCTAGTTTCAATTCCTTCTTAACTTCATTTTAAACCCTCTTATTATATCACTCTGAGCCCTTTCCAGTGTAGCCAAATCTGTTATAAATTTTAGAAACAGTAGTCCCATTAAAAGTAACATTAAATGTACCAGAGAAAATGTTATCACTCCAATGAAGAACTTACTATTAATTATAAAATTTCCCAAAGCAACTGGATTATAATAGCAACAGGTATTAGTGCAATTAGTAACAACACTTTATAAATGATCTTAAAAGATATATTATTTTATTCACAATGCTGATCCCTTTTATTTGGAAAAAAAAAAAAGTCTGAAACAGTGGACACGGCAGTCTCTAATTTTCACAGTGCTTTATTTCTAACTGTAAGCGATTTTCAGGAGAGCAGATCCCCATATTCTCAGAGATCTCACTCAGCTCTCCTGCTTCACGCTGCGCATTACAGATAAACAGCATCCTGCCCACAGGGCAGTGCTGGGGCTCAAGTCCGCCACACTGTAGACCACTCTTTAGTCCGAGATTCCTGAGGAATTACTATTCAGGCTGTCAGTTCTACTTTCTGATGGGGATCAGCAATAGAGCCATGTTCACTCTTCAGCAGCCCCATGATGCCTGTGAAGAAACCCTACTGCTTTGAAAGCTGGAAGAGCCAAGTGTGTGGGATACTTGACGAGCCATCTCTTTGGCTTGTTGGCCCGTGAGCAGTGTGAACTGATGGTGCATTATGGCTCTCTTTTAACTTTCTCACCAAGCAATTTAAATCCTCTGAATCCTTGGCTCCAGACATCCGAAAGTTGAGGGAACCTTCAATTCATTGTCTAGCTAAGTGTTTTTCAAGCTTGGTGTGAAGAGAAGCTACACAGAAATGCTTGGAGAAATCTGAAAACAACAAAGATCCCAATGCTGGCAAGAAATCCACACTTTCCCTCTCCTGTATAAAATGCTTCTTTGCTCTGCTAGGCACAATAAGTACTCATGTATCTCCAAATCCTTAGGAGCTTTGTCATGCACAGGTATCCTGGGTTAGGTAACACAGTTAGCATAGCATTCACAGATACAATATCCATCATTTTACCAATAGTGAGTAACCCTGAAGAATTTGGGTTGAAGATGCTGCAAGCTGGAAGATTTGTTATCTTTACTTGTTGCCATGTATGCAGTAAAAATCAGAAGATGATCCAAACCCATCCTGTGAAGAAAAACATCCTCACATGAGAGAGAGTTGATACTGCTAGTAGCAGGAATGAAAGAGAATGCAAAATGATCTAAGAAAGTCATGGGTCTTAGAATATAAAAAGTTTCATGGGGAAAATAATTTGTTCTTGTGGTATTTATACATCTGAATATTTATGAAGCCTTGGGATGGCTTTCTCTTGAAATTTCAAGAGTTGGTTGTATATCCAGGATTTAAAAAAATCATAATATTATGCCACAAGCAAACTATTTATAAGACTGAAAACTGAAGAAACCAAGCATGAACAATTCAGTCACCAAGTCAGCACCAGTCACAGAGAGAACAAGTCACAAAAAATAAATGTTTTATGAGGAAACCACACAGAGATAGAATATCAATTCAGTCTCCATTCAGCATTGGCTTGATTTTCACTCACCACAAGGTTTTGGAATCCTGTGTGTTAATGTAAGTGAAGAGATTCGATTTGGGGTATTTTCCATCCAAGAAGTCTCTTGTACATTTGCATATTTTCAGCTACATCTATAGGACTCAAAGCCATTTATAAGTGAGAGAAAAGGCCAGCATAAAATCATCTTGCAAGGACTGGTTTATTTTTTCTGGCTAGAGTGGTTACCGAGGGCCTTATCTTTTTTTATGTAACAAAAGCACAACTGTCTTTCAACACAGGATGTATATGATTCTATCAATGATAAGTCCTGGTCCTGAAAGGTTCTGCAGACAGTTACAATGGAGGACAAAGGATGGAGAAACTCTCTGGAGAATGGAGAGCATTTCCTCACTCTCTGGAAGGCAGCCACAGCTGATCGACATAAACCTTTCTGTGAAGCGGCATCCATCTGGTCTTTATAGACAGGCACTAAACTCACTGCAGGCATGTCACCCATCTGGCTTTTATGAATGTATGATGTACTGGGTTCAGTTCAGATGATAACATCTGTCTCGAGAGATAAACCAAAGGCAATCTATCAAATTACATCCACATTATCTCTATGAATTACATAATAAGATGACATGGTTGATGAAGGTAATTGGTGGCACTGTTGTTTTATTCCCCCGCCCACCACCATCTATAGTTATTCCAAGGTCTACTCTTAGCCTTCTCACATTTCAGAAAATACATAATATTTAATGGCTGGTTGTATGTGTATGTGTCTGCATTATATGTTAGATAAACCTTTATGACTTTTTCGCCTATTCAGTGATGGTTCAATAGTTTCTAGCTTAAAACAAAAATCTTGCGATGAAAGGAGGTTAACTTTCCTAACTCTATGTTAATTTTCAGCAGTCTTTCTGGAAACATATAATGTTGAAGAACCTGTTTGGCATGTAATCCTGAGGTTCCCTTCATCAACTTACATGCTTATGCAATGTCAAGAATCTAAATCTTTTTAATTTATATGCCTGAACACTCACACAATTTATCAAAGAATAAGCTCATTTCCAGAGCAAGAAGCAATCAGTCATATTAAACATTCAAGACCTCAAATGAAACAGAACACCTTAGAAATTATAAAATAAACACATAAGGACAAATGCTTATCACTCCAGTAGTTTCACTGCAGGACATCAGAACTTTCATTGGATATAATAGTCATTAGATGTAATTTAGTAACTAAACCAAAGAGTTTGTGCTTAAAGAGCTACTGCAGTGTTAAGTAAGATTAACCATTTGTTCAAGCACTGAATTGGATTCTTTTGTAACTCTCTTGAGTCAGTGTCAAAACAGACTCTATTGGGCAGTCTAGGGTTTTCCACATGAAAACACACAGACCTCAAGATACCAAAATGAAGCAGAACATGCTCTGAGATGAACAGCAGTCCCATAAACCCTTGCGTCACTGCTCCAGACCTTGAACCAATAAGAATTGCTCTTGCTGTACTGACACGAATGATATATTGCAATCCCTGGTTTTCTTCTCCAGAGTAGACAGAAAATTGAGATGTGTGTTACAAATTTTGCTGTTGACTTAAGGAGATGCATTCAAGTGTTTTTCAATGCTTTCTGGCATCATTTATTTATCTCTCCACTCTATGCTAGGCTATTATACTCTGCTAGTTCTTTCAAAGTGTTTCTTCTAACTAAAATGATAAAGCAGAAGGACTTACTTCCTAAAGTTGTTCCTTTGATAATTATACAATTATTAGCAGGGGCAGCTACAGCTAGAGCTTCCCAGGTGCCTCAGTGGTAAAGAACCTGTGTGCCAATGCAGGAGATACAAGGGACACAGGCTTGATCCTTGGGTCGGGGAGATCCCCTGGAGGAGGAAATGGCAACCCATTCCAGTATTCCTGCCTGGAAAATCCCATGGAGAGAGGAGCCTGGTGGTCTACAGTCCATGGAGTCACAAAGGGTCGGACATGACTGAGCACACACACATGCAGTATGCAACTATATCTAATGTACAGAGAACATATCATCCTTTATAGTCACTATCTGGGACATGCAGTGTCATTGGTTTCTTATTTAGGGAAACTACCACTTTACCCCATTGCCCTGGCACCCTTTAAAACCACTGGTGAGGTAGACAGAGAGTCATTCCCAAAACACATGAAATATTTCCAAGCCACTCTAATAGTCGTTAATTCACTTCCAGGAGGCAATGATATATGTCACACAAATTAAATACACACACAAGCACAAACTTACACATGCTTACTATACGAACCAAGATTATATTTTATAAAATTCTCATTCTTACAAGTGAAATATTATCCAAATTGAGACCACAGTATTAAAAAGAATGATGATATAGTCTACGGCTTTCACAGGCAAAAAAGTAAGATAACTTTTCTGAAATTATCTCACAAATTTCTCTGTGATTTTTGGAAAATGAAATAATATTTCAACAATATCTAATTCTCTGTAAAATCACAATATTACAGGTAAGCATGATATAATTTTAAGACCTTAAAAACATGTCAAGAAGAGAAATTGGGCTTTAGTCATAAAGTGCAGTCAAATTAGCTGTGGAAAGAGCTTTAAACAGATTTAGAACATGTATTCTATCCTTGATTGGATTCTATTCTTGATTACTGGCAGTTCACAAGTTGACTTTGGTCAGGTCACTTTATCTTTCACATTTTTTATATAACGGGAATAATTACATAAAAATAATAATTAAAATACATGATGGGTGTGAAGAGTAAATGCATATGGACAAGTCAACCATAATGGCAGACACACTATAGATATTTGGTAAATACTAAAGCCTTTCCCCATTTATCTGGGGTTTAGCAACTTTTAGAATATAGGTACGCACTTCAGGTTGTAGCTTCTGGGACGCCTTCTAAAAGTAATGGATAAAACCCAATCTAGATCTTAAAATTCAAAACAGAAGCTAACTTCAAAAATCCAAATGAGAGGTAAAATTGTCCTTGATTTACTATTACAAAAACAATAATTTCATTACTGTCCAGAAGGGAGGAGCGCAGCATTCATTTCAGGTTTGGAGGGCATCGACAAAGCTTCTCAGCATTTTGCATGTAATAATCCAACAGAATGAAGAGATCCCTTTCTAGTCTGTGGTGGTGGCTCAGGGCAGATCTGAAGTCCCCAGCAGTGGAGAGCAGGTGAAGGACATGGTAGTCCATTGTTTTAGGATCCTGTCATCCTTCCTTGTTGTCAGAGAGTCCAGTTCTGTTAAGGCAACTGCTACTATCCAACTCTGGCCTATGGAGCAGAGCCACCATGGAGCTTCCCCACGATGCTGCTGCCTAGCAACAACATACTCCTTACTGATTCGATACACGGAGAGTCCTTTGGGACTTCAGAACACGGACGTCAGGCAGGTTCTTCAGCCTTCTCTAGTACAGTTACTTCCCTGAGTCTCTCCATCCCTTTCTCACTGTCAGTCCCACCCAGTTGGCTCTCATTTTCCTCAAGCTCTTCTGAGTGATTTCCAACTGCATAGAGCATCAACTCTCAGGATCCTTTATCCACGAAGTTCTCCCACATTGGTAAATTATCTGTGAGGTAAATGTATTCACCTGACTCTCTGCACAGCAGAACACAATCACCTTTTTTGAAAATTTGGTAGCAACTGAGAAAGGATTCTGTGCTTTCAGAAAATTCCCCCAATGGAGATGGCTCTTCACAAAATAGACAAGAACTCCCAAGGTGAAACAGTATTGTGTAAAAAAAAGCAATCTGAGTTCAAACAATAAAATCATTTCTAATCTAACATTGTCTCAAAGAGATAGGTGAGATGATGTAGAAAATATAATTGGTTCATCCCTTTTTTCCTGAGATTTTCTGATCTTTCTGATACTTTTCTCTTTCATTCAAGGGGACAAAGGAGAGAATATGATCTGACAACAGCCTGCAGATGGAACAGTAATGTGTGTGACCAGTTGGCCAGTACTAGTCTGGGGATGTGTTCAGGGCACAGTTTGCAACTGAATCTGCTTCAGTGGAATATCAAAAGGAAGTCTGCAAAATGCAGTTATCTGAGGTGGAACATAAGCAATTCTTCCTGAGTTTTCCAAGCACAAAAAAGGAGGGGTCCTTTTCATGGAGGCAAACCTGCAATGACACTGCCCGAGACAGCCATCCACAACTGCGTTTACTTCTTCAGGGCTGTCCTGAGCATTTCTGCGCTTCTCTGCTCATGATGCCAGCTGCCCCTACTGCCCCAAGGCCCAGACCACCAGCATGGCCCACCTTTCCCATATGCTAGAATTAGAATGTGAATACGGTTGCTGAAAGAATAACGGGGGAAGAAAAGTAGTTTTTCTAAAGGCCAACAATATCAAAATGAGTTTATCTGAACTCACTGAGTAGATAGTTTCTTTGTGGGCAACTATACTTAGCAGTGATTAAGTTACTAGAACTAATTTGACATCCAGGATACATATTTATTAACCTATATCCAAAGTAAATTAGATTTCATTTGCCTCTTAGATCATACAGATGTCCTTCCTTTCCCTTTTAACCTTGAGACAGGTAAACATGACTGGGCACAGACCTTCTGCATATTAATGAGAAATTCTGAAATGTTTGGTAAGAACAATACATTTGTGCTAGTTACATATTTTTCTTTTGTTTAATATTTTGAGAGATTCCATCTACATGCTTTTGAATCACTTACATTTAGATTATTAAAAAAAAAAAAAAGGTTCGGAAGCTCTATTTGTCATCCAAAAGCTTTAGAAGTATTTCTTTTCTCTTCAAGCTCTTTATTAAAACATACACGCAGAGGAAACCATGATTTGCCAAGTATAAACAAGCACAGACACCAAATGTTTCGAGTAGACTTGGAAACCTGACTCTGAATTTAGAGTAAAATTTTGTCCTTGGTTTATGTTAAAGATGTACCTACACCCACTCCTGCCCCATCCCTCTAACAGCTTCTATGACAAAATTGCTGCTTTTTATCATGGACCCTTTCCAGCAACTAAGACTACCCCATAGATGGCTCCAATTTAGCTCCTGGGGTTGCTCCACTCTTCTTCCACAAAATAGCAACACCCCACCACCAATCATGCCTGGAAAAAGGGAGCAACACACGTAGGAACCTCTGGTGGTGAGAATTTGCCAGCTAATCATGGAACGGCACTCCCTCCATGGACACCTTTCTTTCCTCATTCTTGTTTGTCACAGACTCTGTATTTCCCTGACTCGCTTTCTTTTTTTGTCCTCTTATTATCTTACGTTTTCTTATCCTTTCTCCCCCCACCCCACCCCCTTTTTTTTTAGCATACTGCTCTTCTTACAACTAGGTCTTAGGAGAGCTATTCGGTACATTTGTATTTGGGGTCCTAGATCTACAGAATGGTTTAGTGATGGTTGAAGCAAAATATCGCAGAATCAGTTAGAATAGTGTAACCTAGCCCTCAGCCACCAGACGAAGCACTCAGAGCTCTAGAGTCAGCCCTCAAGGATGAGCAAATAGTCTTTGCCTTTTCTTAAAGAAGCCACTGTACCTGCAGGGGTCCTTTCCCTGTGTGTTGGAAAACAGTCCACCGAATTCTCAGAACAAATGCAGTCCAAATCTTGTCTGAAATTCCTCTGTCCGAGGCTGGTTATGAAATCTTGGAAAATTTTAACAAGAGCACATTGGAAGCATCTCAGTTCAAACCACCACTGAAATCCAAGGGGACAACCACAGAAGCCTCTTAACTTTGTGACGAGAGTCAATGTCTGTGCCCTCCATTATATACAATGTAGAGGGTATCATTTTCAGAATGCAAGTTTGATCTCGTTGCTCGCCTCTACCTTGTAAATCTCATCAAGCCTTTGAATCATCCTTGGACTAGAGACCAAGGCCAGCCCCATCTTGTCTCCCTGTCCCCGCACTCTCCACCCCCGACAGCTGCCCTGTTCATCGCTCAGCTCTCAGTGACCCCTCCCACTGCAGGCTCTCTGCACTGGAGGTGCCCCTGAGTACAACCCAGCTCCCCATCTCAGCCCCACTGCTCATCTTTCTCCTCTGCTCCTTACCCAGTTAGCTCTTACTCATCCTTCAACTCTCAACCCGAAAATGCATTTCAGTTCCTCTGTTAAACGCTCTCATCATACAATATCCCATTACTTTGGAGTTCTCACCTCAGCTCTGGCTATCCATTCTTGCAGTTTGTTACTACTGCATCACCAGCATAGGGCCTAACACATAAGCCTCACTTAATATTTATTCACTGAATGAATAAATGAATTCATAGAGAGTTATTTATCACAACAGGCCCTCAAATATTGTATTTTGCCACTGGCTGTTATTATCTTTATACTGAATTAGATATGGGACTATGGTTTTATAGACTTTGTAGTTTCATTTACATCTTAATGATGGTCTTTAAATAATAGACACCAATGTTTTCCCTCTAGCCTTGTTCACAGCACTGTTACAATGATGTCCAGAAATTTAATACTTTTTCTCTGTGAAAGTAAATATGAAGAGGTTGAAAAGACAAGCTGTAGACTGGGAGGAGTTATTTGAAAACAACATAATTTGACAAAGAACTAGTATCTAAGGAAGTCCCAAAAGTCAACAGTAAAAAAGCAAAAAATCCAATTAAAAACTGGGCAAAATACATGAACAGACATGTCACTGAAGGTACACAGATGGCAAATAAACACAAGAAAAGATATTTAATATCCATAACCTCAAGGGAAATATAAATTAATGCCACAGTGAAATATCTCTATACACTATGAGAAAGGCTAAAACAAAATAGTTGACAAAACCAATTTCTGGCAAGGATATGATGATACTGGAGAAATGGGATCACTCATATGTAGCTGGTAAGATGGTCTGGCCCCTTAGAACACAACTTGACAGTTTCTTTAAAAATCAAGATGCATTTACCATATAACACAGTAACTGCATTACTCAACTTCTATCCCAGAGAGATGTAAACGTATGTGAACAAAAACTTTTACATAAATGTTCATAGCAGCTTTATTTGTAATAGTCAAAACTAAAGACAGCCCAGATGCTTTTCAATAAATGAAGAGTTAAACTACTGTAAATACATATAATGGAATACTACTCAGAAACAAAAAGCAACAAATTCTTGATACAGTACCATAAAGATGAATCTCCAGGGAACATTCTGAATAGAATAAACATTCCCAGTCCTCAAAGGTTTTATATTGTATCATTCAATGTATATAACAGTTTTGAAAGAACAAAATTTCAGAAGTGGAGGATAGTTTAGTGGTTGCCAGGAGTTAGGCAACAAGGTATGAGGAAGAAGGAAGGCGGTGGATATGATTATAAAAGGACAAGAAGAGTCAGTATCTTAACTACGGATGGATACATACACCTGTACAGGTGATCAATTTATAGAACTTAATGCACACATATTAGTAAAAACAAAACAAAGAAAATCTAAGATTGCTGGCTTCTATCAATATCAATACCCTGATTGTAATTTTATACTGTAGTTTTACAAATGTTACTATGGGGGAACTGGGCAAAGTGTACAAGGGATCTCTCTGTATTATTTATAACTTATAACTGCATGTGAATCTACATTTAGAGTCGTATCCAACTCTGCAATCCCATGGACTGTAGCCCACCAGGCTCCTTTGTCTACGGAATTCTCCAGGTAAGAATACTAGAGTGGGTTGCCATTTCCTCCTCCGGGGTATCTTCCGGAGCCAGGGATCAAACCTGCATCTCCTGCATTGGCAGGCAGATTCTTTACCACTGAGCCACCTGGGAAGTCCTAACTTTTAACTGCATGTGAATTTACATTCATTTAAAAATTTCAATTAAAAATTATATCCAGAGACTTTATTACTTATTATTTTACTTTATTATTATTTTACTTATTTCACCAACAGATGAAAACCTCTGGAGACCTAGATGACCTAAGGCAGAATACATCCCTGGCTGTTATGGAGCATGTTTCTTGAGCAAGAGTAGAGAGAGAACCAGGTTTCAGAAGCTGTTCCATATCTGGTGGTTTGGACTGAAGGGTAGGGGGGCTACTGCTGCCCTACCACGCTCTAGAGCAGGTTTTATAGCCTTGTGACTTCAAACACAGGGGAAAGAAGTTCCAGGAATTGTGACGGGGCAGGGCAAGACTTCCAGTGCCAAGGGAACAAACCAATCAGAGTGAGAATACTGATGAAGGGTGAGTTCCCATGGACCTGTGTAGCAGAGGAAAGGGGAGAGGGCCTAGGAGAGGGTGCTGATTTATACATGACTTGATGTTAAGGTAGATGTAAATTTCAGTAACTTATATCTTCATTTCAAGGCAAAGTCTCATCTCCTGCAGATGTGTATATTACTGTGCATGTGTGCATATGTGAATGTGTGTGTAAATTTAAAATTTACATAATAGTAATCTGTATCTGTTTTGGCTTTGCTAACTGTCTTAACATTTTCGTAAAGTGGTTGCAGCTGTTGACTTTACAGTTCAGAATTTCCTCCCCTCAATTAAAAGCAGGATGGTGGGGCTTAATCATACTGCAGGGATTTTTAATACGGTATCACCAAAACTATCATGAGATCTCATTAGGTTCATCACGAAACTTTAAATATCTGTGATAACACGTTTTATGGGCTAGATTCGAGAATAATGCTCAAGAAAACTCTGAGACTTTACCAGATAGTAAATTAGTAATGAAATAGCCCCACTTAATTACCGGGGAAAATGACTGATATTTTCTTTTCAGAGGTAGTAACACAAAGTAAAATGTGATGGTGTGGTCCTAGGAGGCAAATATATAAATAAATAAATAATATGCAGAAAAGCTGAAATAAAGATTGAGACCACCCAACAAAATGCAGAGAAAACACGCTGATTATAATTCGCAAGCTAGCGCTAAGATACCTCACTGAAGTGTGCTCTGAAAGCTGCACCTTTTTCTGTCACAGAGCATCTACAGCCCTGTGGGCACAGACTGTCAAAATGAGGTTACAGACGCTGGCAGAGGGCACACAATGATGGTGATGTCACATCCATAAATATTAAAGAATAATAATAAAACACGAAAACATTAGGGTGATATACACAGAGCCAGGACAGGATTTGATTTCTCAAGAGTCAAATAAGAGCCAGATGGGAAAAACGCCCAGCCCTAGAGGAAAAGACTATCATGAAAAGAGAGCACTGTTATTATCCTGAGCGAGGCTTTGCAAGTCACACCATACCTTCATGGCAGAAGAATCAGGTCAGTTCAGGAAGGAGGCCTGTGAAGAACCTGAGCGAGCTGTAGTCTCAGTCGGAAATGGATTTAATAACTGTTGATTGTAACCCTGGTGGATGCTTCAAGCTCTCTTTGTAATGAACCCAGTACACATCCAGTGGTACATCCTGTCCCAAGAAGCCAGGGGCCCATTATTTAACCTACAGCACATGTTGCATTAAAAACCTGCTTTTGTTTTCACCACAGAACCTCTGCCAATTTCCTTTAACTGACCTGGATTATAGTGCTGATCCCAGAAGAAGAATCTAAGCAACCAGAGGCCCACGTTTCTCTCCAAAGATTATCCTCAATTTACAGATAGAAATACGGTTCAGCTAGATTTTTCAAGCGCTCAGTTATCCAGTTAGACTCCTGGCTTTGTCACATCTTAGACTTTTTTATGGCTCTGATTAAATTTCCCTGGCTTGAAACTGACAATTTTAGAATGATTCTTTCCTTTGTTTTTCATCCTCTGTCTTTCACAACCGTAACTTCATCTGTTGCTTCATTTTTCTCCTATGAATCTAACTTGATGTAGATTTATCTGCAAAAGGGATAAAGTTTAATAAAATTTCTCTCTGTTTTGCTGGGGTGTGATCACTCAGTGACAAACCAGCATGATCTTCTGCATTGTGCGTGATGTTTCTTTCTGAGAAATCAGGCATGTACACACCACTGCACAGACATAAGCTCAAATATGTGGGCACGTGGACATCACAACACACAAGTACGTGTACACACACTCAAAAATATGCACATTCAGAGTTTCTTCATGAAAAAAGAAAAAAAATCTGAAAGTACTTTTGCTCTTTGATTGTCCCCCTAATTTAGACCTTGATACTTTGGGTTCTGGGGCTTGTGATAAACAATAATAAAGTTTCTCTGCAGAACCTTTCTGGGATCATGGTTCTATCATTTTACCCTCAACCAAGGAAACTCTGATTTCTTTCCCCAGACCCAATTGCAATCTTAAGATCTATGACTGTCAGTCTCAGGATCTCAGAGAATTCCAGATTCTAATGCCTTCAGGAACACCCGGGGCTTTATCCTAAAATAAGCTATTGTTCTTATTTATATATTAACATTAAAACTTCTTGGGTTTTTGTCATGGATGTTGCTTAAATATTCATAAGATGCAAATGGCCAATATCACATTCTTTCTTTAGAGCAGGTATTCATGGGGCAAGAATTTAGGAAAGGATGCAGAAAAAGGGAGATGGGAAGGACCAGAGATAAACAGAGACAACTTTGCCAAGAACCAGCCCCATGCTTCATGAGAGTTGAGATACATTTACATTTGGCTTTTAATTTCTCCATCAATTTGGAATGTGTTTTGTGAAAATGAGATAACATATGTGAAAGTACCTAGCCGAATTCTTGGGACATGGCAGACAACCAATAAATAAAAGTTTTTATTGCTATACTAAGCATGTTCTTATCATGAGTAGAATTTACCCAGTTGGTATGGAAAAGTTACAAGTTGGTTGAGCCAGTTAGAATAAAACACACACTGAGAACACACAATGTTACCATAAAAATTCTAAACCTCACCTTCATCTAAGAATATCGACATCATTGAATTCAATTCTGAAAAACTTAGGAATTCCTACCTCCCATCTGTAACTCTCCCTACACTGTCATTCCAAAAGAAACCAGGCAGATTTCCAAGTCATTCCATTTTTATTTGTTCCACATTATCTGCCAGATGAGACTAATAATTGTTTAATCAATCCCATACACAATAATCTCTTAAGAAATGCACACAAATTTATAGGGAATCTTAACAAAAGAAAGTAGCAATTGTGCTTGTTTAAAAGTAAAACTCTATTTTGGAAAATATGTCATGTTTGGTGTCTGTGGATACCATTCACTGGCTATTGACAAGTGTGGTGACAACCCTGTGTCTTCAGGGTCACCACTGGGAGAGTGGCAAGAATCGCCCATCTTTGAGGGGTTCTATGCACTGACCGTTTTGGATGCTGTTATGAAACACATGGGGCTTTCCTGGTGGCTCAGATGGTAGAGAGTCTGCCTGCAATGCAGGAGACCATGGTTCAATCCGTGGGTCGAGAAGATCCCATGGAAAAGCAACCGGCTACCTAGTCCAATATTCGTGCATGGAGAATTGCAAGGAGAGAGGAGCCTGGTGGGCTACAGTCCATGGGGTCACAAAGAGTTGTACACAACCGAGCCACTAACACTTTCACTTTTCATGCAATAAGCAAGTAGCAAATAAAATAAAAATACAACCTAAAACTCCACTCCCAACCCATACCAATTCACATGCTCTAACAGTCTGTTTGGAAGTTTAAGCACAGAGTAATGCTATCATAAATTATTTAGCAATACCATTGGGAGGTCTCAAACACTTTATTCATTATTACACTTTTATATTTCTTACATTCTTATTTCTTATATTCCCTATGCTACATTAAAAATTTTGCTAAATCTTTATTTAATTCTGGTATGGTTAAAGATCATTCTTAGGTCTGTCTCTAGATAGAGTAATGCATATAAATTCAGTAACTGTTTCAGTTCAGTTTAGTTCAGTCTCTCAGTCGTGTCTGACTCTTTGTGATCCCATAAACTGCAGCATTCCAGGCCTCCCTGTCCATCACCAACTCCTGGAGTTTACTCAAATTCACATCCATTGAGTCAGTGATGCCATCCAACCATCTCATCCTCTGTCGTCCCCTTCTCCTTCTGGCCTCAATCTTTCCCAGCATCAGGGTCTTTTCAAATGAGTCAGTTCTTCACATCAGGTGGCCAAAGTATTGAAATTTCAGCTTCAGCATCAGTCCTTCCAATGAATATTCAGGACTGATTTCCTTTAGGATGGACTGGTTGGATCTCCTTGCAGTCCAAGGCACTCTCAAGAGTCTTCTCGAACACCCCAGTTCAAAAGCATCAATTCTTCAGCGCTCAGCTTTCTTATTAGTCCAACTCTCACATCCATACATGACTACTGGTAAAACCATAGCTTTGACTAGACGGATGTTTGTTGACAAAGTAATGTCTCTGCTTTTGAATATGCTGTCTAGGTTGGTCATAGCTTTTCTTCCAAGGAGCAAGCGTCTTTTAATTTCATGGCTGCAGTCACCATCTACAGTGATTTAGGAGCCCCCCAAAAATATAGTCTGTCACTGTTTCCATTGTTTCCCCACCTATTTGCCATGAAGTGATGGGACCAGATGCCATGATCTTAGTTTTCTGAATGTTGTGTTTTAAGCCAACTTCTTCACCCTCCTCTTTCACTTTCATCAAGAGGCTCTTTAGTTCTTCTTCGCTGTCTGCCATAAGAGTGGTGTCATCTGCATATCTGAGGTTATTGATATTTCTCCCAGCAATCTTGATTCCAGCTTGTGCTTCATCCAGTCCAGCATTTCTCATTATGTATTCTGCATATAAGTTAAATAAGCAGGGTGACACTATAGAGGCTTGGCATACATCTTTACCGATTTGGAACCAGGTCTGTTGTTCCATGTCCAGTCCTAACTGTTGCTTCCTGAGCTGCATATAGATTTCTCAGGAGGCAGGTCAGGTGGTCTGGTATTCCCATCTCTTGAACAATTTTCCAGTTTGTTGTGATCCACACAGTCAAAGGCTTTGGCATAGTCAATAAAGCAGAAGTAGATGATTTCTGGAACTCTCTTGCTTTTTTGATAATCCAACGGGTGTTGGCAATTTGGTCTCTGCCTTTTCTAAATCCAGTTTGGACATCTGGAAGTTCACAGTTCATGTACTGTTGAAGCCTGGCTGGGAGAATTTTGAGCATCACTTTGCTAGCATATGAGATGAGTGCAATAGTGCAGTAGTCTGAGCATTCTTTGGCATTGCCTTTCTTTGAGATTGGAATGAAAACTGACCTTTTCCAGTCCTGTGGCCACTGCTAAGTTTTCCAAATTTGCTGGCATATTGAGTGCAGCACTTTGACAGCATCATCTTTTAGGATTTGAAATAGCTCAACTGGAATTCCATCACCTCCACTAGCTTTCTTCATAGTGATGCTTCCTAAGGCCCACTTGACTTCGCATTCCAGGATTTCTGGCTCTAGGTGAGTGATCACACCATGGTGATTATCTGGGTCATGAAGATCTTTTTAGTATAGTTCTCCTGTGTATTCTTGCCACCTCATCTTAATATCTTCTGCTTCTGTTAGCATGTGTAACCCCAATAACTGTTTACAAAATATTAAATATATCTAAAATATATTTGAAAAACTACACCACCAATTCATCCTTTTGTTAATCTTTCAAAATGCCTTGATGGAGTCATCTTCCTTTTTCCATTGATTCATTCCATTTTCAGCCAAGCAAATCTTAAGTGACCCATTATCTAGAGATTAGGGGAGAACTACCGATCATAATCATGATGGAAAGAAAAATAAAAGTGACATTCCTAAAGCCTAAAAAGATGCAAACAAAATATGCAAGAATTACTTCATTTCCTATGTGGCTTTTTTTGTATGCAACTAATTTTATACACACAATATACAACATCAGGTTAAACATTCATTTTTTTAAATTAAGTAAATTGAGACCTCAATATCATACAATACTTATTTAAGGAAACTACTTCCGTGACTAACAAACAAATAAAAATGAAAACAGAGTAGAATGAAACGGGCAGGGATATGGGACCCTTTACTGCAGAGCCATAATGCTTGCACCTGGACACACCTCTCCTCTAGCAACAAAATACAAAGAAACTCTATGGAACTAAAAATAACTGTGTGCATGTGCAGTTGGGGAAAATTAGCAACAAAAGATACCAAGAGACCAAAACACCCAACGGCCACTTCTGAAGAACTTGGAGCAGAAACATAGTGTCAGGAGCAAAAGCGAGGTACTGAACATGTTCCTTTCACACAACCCCGCCACAGTGGTGGGCAAAACACCTAAGCACCCCTCCACCCTGACCCCTGGACACACCCCTACCCTCCTCCTTTTTAAGGAAACAGCTGACCACACCCCTTGGGGAGTGAGCAAGCAAGGGAACCTGTTTGTTCTCGCTTTTCCCTGCTGCAGCAGGGGTCCCAATAAAGCCTTTCCTGAATTTCTAAAAAAAGAAATTTCAGCTCTCAGTCCAGACACCTAGCTTTATGCATTTCAGGAGACCACATAACTCCTGAGTATCGCCTGGAACGTTTAGGTCATAGGGTCAATCTCTGCCTTGTTCACAGTGATTTAAAATCATTAGCAGCTAATGATTATTTGTGTTGAACAAGAGTCCAATCACGGCTATGAGCTGTCATAGCTGGTACCAATTAACAGCCTCGGTAGCAGCAGCGAGTTTGGAAATTGAATAATCCTACCAAGTGCTATCTTGTATGTAGGAAGCTGTCTGTTCCATCACTACCTGTTCTGAGAAGAGAACACGGATGTCTGCAAGGCTGACCACAAGGGAGTTTCAATACAGCGCCAGTCATTTTTACAAACAGGGACAAATTTAAAAGAACATGAGGGGAAGAGAAAGTTTGTTGCTCCTAATATTTAAAAGTATGATTCAACGCAATATTACCTAAGATTTGAAGGCTTGGTTTAATCAAAAGCAGATTAAGGATGTCACTGGAAGCACAGCTCCAATATCCAGTTATTAGTAGGTAGTGCCAGCAATAATAACAATGTACCTGATGTTTACAATAGGGGGATGCCCTATAGGTGAATCAATAAGGAAAGATGGAAAGCCCTGTATAAATTAGAAGTGTAACATTTCTTATGAATAATAAATAATTGATTCCTATGACTCTACAGAGAAAATAATTCACTTGAAGAATTTTATCTTTTATTTCAATTTACAGCTCTTCTTGACATTTTGTTCCGATATTCAAAATCATGTCAGACCAAATGAACTATTATAGGAAAAATTGTATTAATTTTACCAGCTGATATAAGCAAAACATATTGCCTTTGATTTTTATGAATAGGTAATTTTGTTTTTCATAAATACATTATGAACTCTTTTTTTCCCCAGGATGGAAAGGACAGGGGATAGGAAGGGACTTGTGAAAACATAAGATACAGCTATAAGGATGCCAATCTTTTTGTTTATGTCTGTTCAGCCAAAACACTTGAAATGTTCTGAAGCCGATTTTTCTTTTTATGCATAACAAAGTCTGCCCAGCACGATGTTGACAATACTCACAACTGACCCACTCTTTATATTACAAGTCTGCAACCTTAGCCAGGGCATTAACAAAAAGTCTGTGGTTAATGTAACATTTGAGGCATTTCTGTGGAAGCATACTGCATTTAGCTATATAGTATGTATCTTTTCTTGCCCTTGCAATTGCACTGGTCTAACTGAACAGGGATGGCATCCCACTCCAGTGTTCTTGCCTGGAGAATCCCAGGGCTGGGGGAGCCTGGTGGGCTGCCGTCTATGGGGTCGCACAGAGTCAGACACAACTGAAGCAACTTAGCAGCAACTGAACAGGAAAGGGGAGAATACAAATAGCTACATCATTTTAGATTTTTTTCTTGTCCCAGTCTTAGGTGGAAATGGTACTTCAGCTGTACTCTCAAGGTGAGAAGTGCTTATGAAACTATCACAATGAGCTTTAGCGGGGAGGGAGGGGAATTGTACCTTTTAAGAGGTCTCTCTCTACCTGGCCGCTCTGCTCTGCCTGTACCCGAATCCCACCTAAGGGTGTTGACAGCTTGGCTCTGGGGCTGTGTGCAGAAGTTCTGCCATCCAAGACAACAGTAGCAGCCGGTGTTTAGAGACTCTGTCTGCACTGGGAGCTGCAGCAGGAGCAGCGCCGCGCCCCCGACCTGCAAGAACCCCGCCCTGCTGGAAAGATCCCGAGAAAGCAGCCCCAGGGATGGCTTTTAGGGGGAAACAGTGTCCTCCAGGGCAGGAGCTCAAACCTCTCCATTCTCTGATGCAAGAATAAAGCTTTCCTTTGCTTCTGAATAAGGACAAAAAGAAGTACTAAGCACCAATCTTTTTCAGAAATGTTACCATTTTACCCTGGTATAAAATATTCCCTTTCCTTCTCTAGAGCATAAAAAAGTACTGAGAAAATTATACACTTTACCACTTCCCCAGAGAAATCCTTGGTAGTCAATCCAAGCTACTGTTATCTGGAGAAAGTCACCCAGAACTCATTCTGAATATCAAAGCTAGAGGGCTTGAAACGATAGAGTAAATCGTCTGACTAAAGGATGAGATGGATTCAGGAAACCGTGGTTCACAGGGTCCCACAGAAAATCAGAACACTGCTGTCAAACTGAGTGCCACACACATTCTCCTGAGTCTACTTAATAATTAACAAAACACCACAGCCCACTAAGCATGGGATAATCATATACGATCGAGTTATTCTGAGTTAACATTGCTTCCTTGATGATGAGTCTTTGACCATCAAGGACATTGGAGCTTTTGTTTGTGATTTGTTCCATAATAATATAATTCACTTTCTCATTTATTTATCAGCATGGGTTAGTATCCTCTGGAGACAGTATTTAAATAGGAGCTGCTTTAACATACTAAGGCCATCTGTCTTCTCTTGTAAACCCTGAGAGAATAGGGATATGACCCTAAGGCTGAACTACATTGCTCCTAAAAGCAGGCTTGGCAAATTACCATGGTCTTTGATAAAAGTGAAAAAATTATTTGGTATGTCCAACCAATGCAAAACCCCTCTAAGCTTTTTAAAAAGGCATAAAATTCTTAAATTATATATGAAAATCATAAATTCATATATTTTATATACTTTATCTAGGATCTCTGAATTACTGACATAGTCAGTTTTCATAATTCATAGTTCAGTGTTCTATACACTGATCCCCAATTTTTTAAATTTCTGTTTCTACTAATTATTTTCCACATTCTAAATTTGCAACTTATCGCTTTCTCCTGACTGGTTTTCACAACATA
This sequence comes from Cervus canadensis, assembly GCF_019320065.1. Classification (NCBI taxonomy): domain Eukaryota; kingdom Metazoa; phylum Chordata; class Mammalia; order Artiodactyla; family Cervidae; genus Cervus; species Cervus canadensis. Next base: position 68,313,226 of record NC_057386.1, read on the forward strand.
TTTTATCAAGCTTTTTTATTTATTTTTTCTTTTTTTATTTTTTTTTCATTTATTTTTATTAGTTGGAGGCTAATTACAATATTGTAGTGGTTTTTGTCATACATTGACATGAATTAGCCATGGATTTACATGTATTCCCCATCCCGATCCCCCCTCCCGCCTCCCTCCCCATCCCATCCCTCTGGGTCTTCCCAGTGCACCAGGCCTGAGCACTTGTCTCATGCATCCAACCTGGGCTGGTGATCTGTTTCACCATAGATAATATACATGTTTCAAGGCTATTCTCTCGAAACATCCCACCCTCGCCTTCTCCCACAGAGTCCAAAAGTCTGTTCTGTACATCTGTGTCTCTTTTTCCATTTTGCATATAGGGTTATCATTACCATCATTGGAAAAAGGGAACCCTCTTACACTGTTGGTGGGAATGCAAACTAGTACAGCCGCTATGGAGAACAGTGTGGAGATTCCTTAAAAAGCTGGAAATAGAACTGCCATATGACCCAGCAATCCCACTTCTGGGCATACACACTGAGGAAACCAGATCTGAAAGAGACACGTGCACCCCAATGTTCATCGCAGCACTGTTTATAATAGCCAGGACATGGAAGCAACCTAGATGCCCATCAGCAGACGAATGGATAAGGAAGCTGTGGTACATATACACCATGGAATATTACTCAGCCATTAAAAAGAATTCATTTGAATCAGTTCTAATGAGATGGATGAAACTGGAGCCCATTATACAGAGTGAAGTAAGCCAGAAAGATAAGGACCATTACAGTATACTAACACTGGATATATAGAATTTATCAAGCTTTTTTAAAAAACCTTGTTTCCTTCTTATAACTTTGATGGTGGTACTGTTTTTGCTATTTCCCATTTTACTGATTTCTTCCCTTGTCTACTGCATCTCTGTTTCTCTGAATTTACTCTGGTGCTCATTATCAAGCTGCTTGAGTTGAATATTTAGCTCCTTTGCTTTTGTTTCTTTGCTGTCATTGTTGTTTGCTTTTTGATAAATATATCTAATGTCAGAAATAACTTTTGAGAATGATCTAATTCCATCCCACAAATTTCGATATGTGCTCTTTTCACAGCTATACTAGTTAATAATTCTCCAAATGATTTTCTTCTTGCATCAAGAGCTACATAACATATAGAGTATGTTTATCAGTTCAAATACACTAAACATTTTAGCTATCTTTTTGTTATAAATTTTAAATTTTGTTCCTTAGGATCAACTTTCAGGAATGCATTAAGCTTAATTCTTGGATCAGCACTCAGTCGATTTTTGTGAATGTGTCATGTGTGCTCAGAAACAAAGTATTCTCTTTTGGGGAGGTGAAAATTATATGTATATATGTAAATTCACATATAATATGATACTATTATTCCAATCTTCTATGCTATTTTTTCCAATTCTGGATCAGTTAACTATCCAACTATAATTATTACTGTAACCATATTTTTATTTTTCACTTTGTTGCTTTTTGTATTTTGAGGCTGTATTAACAGGTGCATACATCTTTATTGTCATATCTTCTGCATATAACATTCCTTTTATTTCCTTTTACATTTTAATCTTTGAATTATATTTGCCATTTCTAAAATTGCTACCCAACTTTCTTTTTATTCATATTCACCTTTTTATGAACCCTACTGTTTTAAATTTTTTTTTTCTTTTTAGACAATGTATTGCTAGATTTTGGTATATTTTGATAAATTAATCTGAATGTTTGTTTTTGAATGGTGAATTGTGATTTTAACCCATGTATATTTACTGTAATTACTAATACATTAGGTTTTATTCATACCATTTATTTTTTATTTATTTCACAATAATTTTACTTCATTTATTTTTCTATTTTATTACTTTTCAATGGCTAAATCAAATTTACTTCTGCTATGTTAACAGTTATATATCCCTTCCTATTTTTATTCTTCTGAAGGGCACTCATTATATAAAACTCATGAAGTTTTTTCTCCTCAGTTCTGTTGATATTTATAAATAAATGTCTTAGCTACAAACAAAAGAAAAACTTCTACAACCTCAGACCCCCTTCTGACCTATTCCCAATAATATACTCATTTCCCTACTACTATCTAGAATTTTATTTTTAGACCGTTTTGGTTACATTTTTTTGTGTATTGCTAATTTTTTTAACTAAAAATGAGCTTGTCCTTATTTCTATGTATCATCACTTCCAGATTCACCACTCATCTTATTAAACAATGCCTTCTAAGCCTTTACAGGAGACAGCAATCCTGTAAAAGAGACAGGAATCAAGATCATCCCCAAGAAAAAGAAATGCAAAAAAGCAAAATGGCTGTCTGAGGAGGCCTTACAAATAGCTGTGAAAAGAAGAGAAGTGAAAAGCAAAGGAGAAAGGGGAAGATATACCCATTTGAATGCAGAGTTCCAAAGAATAGCAAGGAGAGATAAGAAAGCCTTCCTCAGTAATCAATGCAAAAAAATAGAGGAAAACAATAGAATGGGAAAGACTAGGGATCTCTTCAAGAAAATTAGAGATACAAAGGGAACATTTCATGCAAAGATGGGCTCAATAAAGGACAGAAATGGTATGGACCTAACAGAAGCAGAAGATATTAAGAAGAGGTGGCAAGAATACACAGGAGAACTGTACAAAAAAGATCTTCATGACCCAGATAATCACCATGGTGTGATCACTCACCTAGAGCCAGACATCCTGGAATGTGAAGTCAAGTGGGCCTTAGGAAGCATCACTATGAACAAAGCTAGTGGAGATGATGGAATTCCAGTTGAGCTATTTCAAACACTAAAAGGTGATGCTGTGAAAGTGCTGCACTCAATATGTCAGCAAATTTGCAAAACTCAGCAGTGACCACAGGACTGGAAAAGGTCAGTTTTCATTCCAATCTCAAAGAAAGGCAATGCCAAAGAATGCTCAAACTACCACACAATTGCACTCATCTCACATGCTAGTAAAGTAATGCACAAAATTCTCCAAGCTAGGCTTTAGCAATATGTGAACCATAAACTTCTAGATGTTCAAGCTGGATTTAGAAAAGGCAGAGGAATCAGAGATCAAATTGCCAACATCTGCTGGATCATCGAAAAAGCAAGAGAATTCCAGAAACATCTATTTCTGCTTTATTGACTATGCCAAAACCTTTGACTGTGTGGATCACAATAAACTGTGGAAAATTCTGAAAGAGATGGGAATACCAGACCACCTGACCTGCCTCTTGAGAAACCTGTATGCAGGTCAGGAAGCAACAGTTAGAACTGGACATGGAGCAACAGACTGGTTCCAAATAGGAAAAGGAGTACATCAAGGCTGTATATTGTCACCCTGCTTATTTAACTTATATGCAGAGTACATCATGAGAAACTCTGGGCTGGAGGAAGCACAAGCTGGAATCAAGATTACCAGGAGAAATATCAATAACCTCAGATATGCAGATGACACCACCCTTATGGCAGAAAGAGAAGAAGAACTAAACAGCCTCTTGATGAAAGTGAAAGAGGAGGGTGAAGAAGTTGGCTTAAAGCTCAACATTCAGAAAACTAAGATCATGGCATCTGGTCCCATCACTTCATGGCAAATACATGTGGAAACAGTGAAAAGAGTGACAGGCTTTATTTTGGGGGGCTCCAAAATCACTGCAGATGGTGACTGCAGCCATGAAATTAAAAGATGCTTACTCCTTGGAAGGAAAGTTATGACCAACCTAGACAGCATATTAAAAACCAGAGACATTACTTTGCCAACAACGGTCCGTCTAGTCAAGGCTATAATTTTTCCAGTGGTCATGTATGGATGTGAGAGTTGGACTGTGAAGGAAGCTGAGTGCCAAAGAATTGATGCTTTTGAACTGTGGTGTTGGAGAAGACTCTTAAGAGTCCCTTGGACTGCAAGGAAATCCAACTAGTCCATCCTAAAGGAGATCAGTCCTGGGTGTTCATTGGAAGGACTGACGCTAAAGCTGAAACTCCAATACTTTGGCCACCTGATGTGGAGAGCTGACTCATTTGAAAAGACCCTGATGCTGGGAAAGACTGGGGGCAGGAGGAGAAGGGGACAACAGAGGATGAGATGGTTGGATGGCATCACCTACTCAATGAACATGAGTTTGGGTGAACTCCAGGAGTTGGTGATGGACAGGGAGGCCTGACATGCTGCAGATCATGGGGTTGAAAAGAGTCGGACACGACTGCGCAACTGAACTGAACTGAACTGAGGTATACCAGTCAACTTCTATGGTTCCTCTCTTCAAATTTTTGAAATCATCTGCATGACAGCTATAGCTATTCTCATGGATGCCACAGTCACAGGGTAGTTGGCTGGTGTGGCGAACAGAAAATGCTCCTCAGCACCCCAATCCGTGATGCCCACATTGCACCCAGCCAGGCCCAAGCACTGCTATGGCCTTGATGTCTCCTCTGCCTGACTTGCTTCGTGGCTCTCCTGTCCCACAGTTAGAACACGGCAAGACAGTGCCTTGCCCAAGACAACATGAAGAACAGCAAAGGGAACAGCCAGAAAATTCATTCTCCCCCTTAAGAGCCCTGACTGTCTCTTCCACCATACTCACATTTTTCACCTTCATGCCAAGACCCAACTATCTTCTACCTCCCCACAGGTTTCTTGAAGAATTTAGTTTAGTGTCTGATGCTACTGACCAGTTCCATAAATTTCCTTATATCTTTTCTGGAAGTTGGGGATTCATTTGGGAGAAGAATCCAATAAACTGTGCTGGTTCACCCTCTTGTCTATCCATATAATGGTTGTTTAGTTTAAATTTTTTCCTAGTTTTTTTTTTTTTTAAGGACATTCCTCAAAAATTTTTGACACCCATAGCTATTTCAGAAGTGTTCCGAGGATGAAAAACCCAGAGGGATGGGATGAGGAGGGAGGGGGGAGGGGGGTTCAGGATGGGGAACACATGTAATTCCACGGCTGATTCGTGTCAACGTATGGCAAAAACCACTAGAATAATGTAAAGTAATTAGCCTCCAACTAATAAAAATAAAGGAAAAAAAAAGAAAAGTTCAGCACCACATCTGTTTAGTTTTTGCCATACATAAATCATTAGCTTCACTAGACAGAATACTTTGATTTGTTTGTTTGTTTTCAAAAAGACTCTTTGTATCCTTAGATTCCCAGTGACCACTCTCATCCACCTACCTCCTTACCTAGCCCAGTTGACTCTGCTCACTCAATACCCTCCTCAATAACCAACCATGTAGACCTGGCAATATTTCAACATGACTCCTCACTAATTTTGAACTTTGAAATGAGCCCCACTAACAAAAGATTGGGCTTCCCTACTGCCTGCAGTGTGAGAGACCCAAGTTCTATCTCTAGGTCAGGAAGATCTCCTGGAGAAGGGAATGGCTAACCACTCCAGTATTCTTGCCTGGAGAATTCCATGGATAGAGGAGCCTGGTGGACTACAGTCCATGGGGTCGCAGAGAGTTAGACATGACTGAGAGACTAACATTTTCACTTTCAGAATGTTACATTTTTAACAGAAGATTAAAAATTGCAGCCCAGGAAAAGATACATTGACTGAAAATTTCATTATAGGAATAGGATCTTTGTGCTGCTGAACTATGAAGACAAATGTTGCAAGATGTGGAGATATCATTAATTTCTCTTCCCTGCAGACAAAGCACTCGCAGCTAATGAGGTATTACTGAACTTGATACCTCTCCACTTTGAAAACCCTTTTAACATTATCAGCACTTCCTTCTAGTGAGATCAGATGTTCCAAAAACTCAACTCTTTAAATGCTGAATTCACTTACATTGTGTGAATTAGTGACTCAGTTGTGTCCGATTTTTTGTGACCCCTTGGACTATAGCCCGCTAGGCTCCCCTGTCGATGGAATTCTCTAGGAAAGAATACTGGAGTGGGTAACCATTTCCTTCTCCAGGAGATCTGCCCAACCCAGTGATCAAACCTGGGTCTCCTTTACTTCAGGCAGATTCTTCACCATCTAAGCCACCAGGAAAGCCCCATTATAGATATAAATTATGTACATTGTCTCCTGCATTCATATGGTACATGAAATCCTTCACAATCACTGAAACTAACATACTGGAGCCAAGATATTTCCAAATAATCATATTAATGTAATCAGTCAGTTAGGAAGAATTGCTCAAAGTACAATAGAAACAATGAGCTAATTTATTACTTTATATACAGTTGGTGAAAGTACTAAGAAGTCAGGTTTTCTTGTTTCTTTTCAAATAAATCTTCAGTTTAAAATAAAGTTTAACAGAGACTATAATTTGGACTTCTTTACATGGAATATCTGGGGTCTTCTATATCTATGGAAGCCAAACATTTCACAAATAGCAAGGTATGGACAAATGCTTGCTGAGAAAAACTGAATCTATTAACTTATTAGATGTTAATACTAATATCCAATTATTAGATACTAGTATCCAATTATTAGAAATTGGTATTTGTTGACTATTAATAATTTCACTTTCTTTATAGTCCTTTCATATATCAAAGCAGTCATAGGCCACCACAGAAGGCTGTTGATCATTATTTTACGGTTGAGAGGGTAATTTGTTCTTTTTCTCCCTAAACTGGATGGAAAAAAATAAAGGAACAAGTGACTCCCATGAACCTCTGGGTGACAGGATCTAGAGAGCTGGCATATTTTGTCCAGCCTTGAATATGACCACACCCAAGCTGAAACTTTTCACTGGTTTCCTGTCCTCTGAATTAAATCCAATACATAACCCTTTTACATTCACTTGAAAAATATTTGAGTATCTACCATGTGGTAGACACTGTTGATGCCCTGATAATTAAGACATGAGTATAACATAATCAAATGTGAATGTTCAGGATTAGTTAGGGAAAAAAATGTTTATTCTAGAAGATAGTACAGAGACTGCCTCATTGCCAACTAAAGGGAAATTCAAGTCCTAAAACATTCCTAGGGTCCCTAACATCTTCAATAGCATATTGCAGTATCTCTGGGTGTATCCATTCTCCACAGGGACCATTTTAATAGACTGATTCTGCATCAGACAATTCTGAAGGCCTAAGACTACAAAAACATTCCTCTCACTTCCTAGCAATTCTACAAAACTTCAACGTCTCAGTCATAAATGTTAAATTCAGTCTATCTGGGCATTCCAAAGGGCCTTCTAAGTTTGTTTTTCAGGTTCTGCTTTCTGATAGTGGCTGCCCAATAACCAAAAATAACTGAAAATCCAGAATATGAGACACAGGAATGCTTGACAGTGACCCAGTGTGTTCACACGAACTAAAAACAATCCAAAACACCCTTGTGTCTTCGACTATTAGACCCCAAAACTGTTCTTATCTACTTGTAGCTATTTCCAGGAAAGATAATTTGATAGCCATCCTGTTTCACTCAGCCAGCAACAATAACACCCCGAAATAATATTGACTCAGATGGCTCGCAAATTGCCAACATACGTTGGATCATAGAAAAAGCAAGAGAATTCCAGAAAAACATCTACTTCTGCTTCATTAACTTACCTAATCCTTTGACTGTGTGGATCACAACAAACTGGGACATTCTTATAAAGAGATGAGAATACCAGACCACCTTCTTTTCTCCTGAGAAACCTGTATGCAGGTCAAGAAGCAACAATTAGAACTGGATATGGAACAACAAACTGGCTCCAAATTTGGAAAGGAGAAGGCCAAGGCTGTATATTGTCACCCTGCTTATTTAACTTCTATGCAGAGTACCTCATGTGAAATGCCAAGCCAGATGAAGCACAAGCTGGAATTAAGATTGCTAGGAGAAGTATCAATAACCTCAGATATGCAGATGACACCACCCTTAAGGCAGAAAGCAAATAGGAACTAAAGAACATCTTGATGAAAGAGAAAGAGGAGAGTGAAAAGGCTGGCTTAAAACTCAACATTCAAAAAAAGAAGATCATGGCATCTGGTCCCATCACTTCATGGCAAATAGATGGGGAAACAGTGGAAACAATGACAGACTTTATTTTCTTGGGCTCCAAAATCACTGCAGGTGGTGATTGCAGCCATGAAATTAAAAGACGCTTGCTCCTTGGAACAAAAGCTATGACAAACCTAAACAGCATTTTAAAAAGCAGACACATTACCTTGTCAACAAAGGTCCATATAGTGAAAGCTATGTTTTTTCCAGTCATCATGTATGGATGTGAGAGCTGGACCATAAAGAAGGCTGAGCACCTTAGAAGAACTAATGCTTTTGAACTGTGGTGCTGGAGAAGACTCTTGAGAGTGCCTTGGACTGCAAGGAGATCCAACCAGTCCATCCTAAAGGAGATCAGTCCTGAGTGTTCATTGGAAGGACTGACGTTGAACCTGAAGTTCCAAACCTTTGGCCACCTGATGTGAAGAGCCAAATCGTTGAAAAAGACCCTAATGCTGGGAAAGTTGAAGGCAGGAGGAGAAGGGGACGACAGAGGACAAGATGGTTGGATGGTATCACCAACTCAATAGACATGAGTTTGAGCAAGCTCCAGGAGATGGTGAATGACAGGAAAGCCTGGCACGTTGCAGTCCATGGGGTCACAAAGAGTCAGACGCGACTTAGCAACTGAATGACAAAGATGCCTCTCTACTTTCACAATTGTCCCCTAGCCCAAGCCCACCTTGCCCTATGCTGCTAGTAAAAAGAAAACTGTCAACAAATGAAAATAAGCACATGAGATCTTTGGTCTGGCTTCCAATTTTGCTCTTTCACCAAAGCCTTATTACAGTGAGAACAAAACTGTGGGTCACAAAATAGGCAACTGAAGGGAATTAGGTGACTGACCTATTTAAGTCAGATATGATCTTAAACCAGCTACTTAATCTCCCTTGGCCTCAGTTTTCCAATAGGTAAAATCAAGAGTTAAACTAAATGATCCCGAAGTTTCCTCCCAGCTCTAAAATTCCAGGGTTGGAAGTAAGACACTGCTTATCCCTCTTAAGTGATTTCCTGGCCATTAACATATTAATTTACTAAATGACATTTTAATTTTATCCTCAAGTATCAGAGACTTTTACATGTTCAACAAATGGTACAATTGACTCCCTAAATGCCTTTAGGCTTGATCATAAATTGCCAGAAGTCAGTTATAGCCCTGAACCTGTGATGAAAAGACTGGGGATTTATAATTGAAACAGACAGTGAGGCTCCTGGGGTGCCATTGGGGAAAAGGAATCTATTCCAAAATGAAACGGGCATTACTGGGTTTCTCATAAAAATATCCCAAGTCACAGTAGCCAGCCTATTAGGAACCCAATTCACTCTTGCCAATTTTTCAAGTGACTCCTTTGTGTTATCATCATCTAAAAAACAGGCCTGTACATTCTTTCTCTTTTTTTAACCAAGAGAAAACAAGATGCATTTGGTCATCAAAAGCAATCCTTTCAGAGACGGCAATTTAGAATGTGGTGGAAAGCGAATGCATGCCTGTTAAAGCCACAGTTATTCACTCCCTTGCCAGTCTCCGTTATTCTAGAAACAGCTGCTCTGAAGGTTGGCTGAGGTCTTGTTTGCAAAATCAATTAGCCAAAGAAGTTTGGGCCAGTGAAGAATGTCACTCAAGTAAAGAAAGATTTGGAAAACACTTCTACTTCTGTGTTTCCTACAAGAAAACTGATCCACACTCTGCACCACTAAAATACCATGTAACTTAACAAAGAAATGGATCTATCTAAAGTGGATTTCATGGATGACTTTCTTAGCAAAAAAGATGCCGACCCAACTCAAATTGGGGCCCAATGATGAGCTATAATCCACAGCATTACAGGAACACATCATGTTCCTCGGGACAGCCATTCCCTTCTCCAAGAGATCTTCCCAATCCAGGGATCGAACCAGGGTGTCCTGCATTGCAGGCCGATTCTTTACTGTCTGAGGCACCAAGGAAGCCCCTAGCTTTAACTCTACTTTATTTAAAAGAACCAAATGTTTAAAAGTTCTAATTGTAATATAGGCCTTCTGACTCAACTAAGCAGAGTCATTCAAAAAAAATGGAAATATTATATACACATATAATCCAGGCATTCTTTGAAATGTCTCCTTAGGGTTAGTTAACTCATATAGAAACATATATTTGACTTTGAGTGAAAGAACAAATTCATCCAGTTTTCAAAATACTTGATTCTACACCTTTATCATCATTATCACTTTTATCCTCCTCCTATTTTCCAGGAAACCAACGAAATATGTTTAAAAGTGTGTGATATGATTACATTGATGACAAAAAGAAGAGTAGAAGCTTTCACACAGAAGTTACAAACAGTTCACACATGAGTTAGAAGCATTCACACATGAGTTCACACATGAGTTAGTAGGAGGCTATTCTAATAATCCAAGCAGAAATGATAAGATACTGAGTAAACTTGTTGGTAGTAGAAATAAGTCCCATATGGCAATTACCAACTATTTGAAACAACATTTTAGTTCTATGCTGCTTAGCTCTTTTTCTCAATAGGAGCAGATGGCTCTAAATATATTTTACATTGCAATAAGTTTTTTTAAGTTTGGGATTATACTCCTTGTGGTAACTAAAGCCGTGCAACTGGGGAGATCATCAAAAGAATACATCTAGCAGAAAGGACAAGAGAAAAGGGGAAGAGAGGAGAAGGGAAAGGGGGAAGAGGAGAGGGGAGAAGGGAAGAAGCAAAATCATTCAACAAATAATTTGAGTACTTAAATTTCAAGGTGATAGGACTTATTGGAGAAAACACACACACACACACACAGACACAAAAGCCCTTTGCCTCCCTAGAACATTCATTCTGCATTTTAAATAAGCAAAATATATAATATACCACGTGTTCATAAGTACTTTGGACAAAAATTATGCAGGAGAGTGAGACAAAGAGTGTGGAGGTGGCTGCAATTTCAAATATGATAGAGATAGAAAGTCCCCAGGAGAAGCTCATTGGATGGAAATGAGGGCCTGCTATCTGGGGACGGGTGTTTCAAGCAGAGTAAACAGCAAATGCAGGCACTTTGAGCATACGGCAGGAAGGCCAGTATGACGAGCAGGAGAAAAAAAAGAGCGGTAAGAAATGAGGTTGCCAGATCACGTTGGCTCTTGCAGGCCTAGATAACAAGGACTTTAGATTTTGCTCTGAGTGTGTTGGGAAGCCAACAAAAGGTTTTTAGCAGATGAGTAACATGATCTGATATACTTCTCAGTAGGATCACTCTGGCTGCTCTACTGAGAAAAGACCAGAGGCAGGAAAAACTATAGCAGATAGGCTATGTCAGGAGACAATTTCAACTATCTATGTGAGATATGGAGCTTCCCTGGTGGCTTGGCTCAGTAGTAAAGAACCTACCTGCCAATGCAGGAGACATAGGTTTGTTCCCTGGGTTGGGAAGATACCCTGGAGAAGGGATGGCAACCCACTCCAGTATTCTTGCCTAAAGAATTCCATGGACAGAGGAGCCTGGCTATAGTCCATGGGGTTTGCAAAGAGTTGGAAACAACTTGGCAACTGAGCACATACATGCATGTAAGAGATGATGTTAATAGTGGAAAGTGATGTTAAGTTCTGAAAACATTTTTAAGAGAGAACCATAGGATTTGTTGAGGGATTGGAAGCAGAGTGTGAAAGAGCAAAATCAAAGATGAGATTCTGGCCTGAGATTAGAAAAAACACATGAGAAACAAGTCTGTGGTGAAAGACCAGGGGAAGTTTGGGAGAAGATAGAGGCCAGTTTGGACATGTTACCATTGACAATGCACTGTAGAGATCCATTAAATATGTTGACTGGGTAGCTAGAACTGGGAGTCTTGCCAGAGGGGAACTAAGACTCTAAACCTGGGAGTCATCAACATACAGAAGGTGACACAGGAAATGAGATTGAAGAGATGGTGCAGACAGAGAGAAGAGGCAAGACCTGGTTCTGGGCACAAGGTGTCTGGGAGCTGAGGGGGGATCAATACAAATCCCCCAAAGGAGTGGGCAGAGGAGCATTCTCAAGAGTGTGTCCTGGAAGCTAAGCCAAGAACTTCACAAAAGAGGGTGTGGCCAGTTTCGTCAAATGGTCCAGTCCTAGGAGGCCTGAGCTCTGCAGCCCCTCAAGGTGAGTCTTGCTAGGTTTGGTACAGGCAAAAAGTAGGTTGGGGAGGACTTGAGGGAGCAAGGAGAAGAGAAATTAGATCCAAACCGAATGGATACGCTTTTCAAGGAGTTCTGTTGGAAAAGACAGTGAAAAGTGAAAATGTTAGTTGCTCAGCCATGTCCGACTCTTTGTGACCCCCTGGACAGTAGCCCACCAGGCTCCTCTGTCCATGGGGATTCTCCAGGCAAGAATACTGGAGGGGGTTGCCATTCCCTTCTCCAGAGGATCTTCCTGATCCAGAGATCGAACCCAGGTCTCCTGCAGGCCCGTCCTTTACAGTCTGAGCCACCAGGGAAAGGAAAGGTTGATAACTAAAAGAAGAAGGGACATTAAGAATTTCATAGTATTTGTTCACATCCTTGTTATGGGTCTTTCATGGTTTCCTTGGTCAGTCCCCTTGATTACTTCTGTTGATCTTGTTTCTCAAGAGGACAAAATCAGAGTATTTTGCAGCATCCCAGGTATTGATCTAGCAAGGCTTTATTTAGATTTGTTCCATGTATTCTTGCTTTAGCAGACTGAGAAACCATTAGGAAATCTAAATCTCTTTTGGAGGATAAACAATGGCCATCCTCAAAAGGCATAATCTGCTCTAATTTTAATGGGTCTGTACTAAAAACTGAATGACAATTATTGGTTTTAATCCATGTAACAGGTGCTGACTGAGCATCTGCCCTAGGCAGAGTGGGGGCATCGCTAAGCTCTACTAGGAAGGTATCTTAAGGAGTTTGAGGCATATTAGTAAAGATAAGATATGAACGTGTATAAACTGTGATATGCACATATGCTAAGTCGATTCAGTCATGTCAGACTCTTTGCGACCCTATGGTCTATAGCCCACCAGGCTTCTCTGTCCAAGGGATTCTCTAGGCAAGCATACTGGAGTGGGTTGCCATGCCCTCCTCCAGGGGTCTTCCCGATCAAGGATTGAACCCACATCTTTTATGTTTCCTGCATTACCAGAAGGGTTCTTTACCACTAGCGCCACCTGGGAAGCCCATAACTGTGACACAAGTACATATACTTTATCAATGTGCAAATCCTCAACAGCCAGGTTAATCTAATTTTGTTCTCATCACCACACTGGTCAAGCTATTTAAAAAGGGTTTTCCATTTCTCTTATCCATTTCTTTTTTTTTCACACCACTAAGCCAATTGCCATGAAAATTTTTATAACCTAAGGGATTTGGAGAATGTGTATATTTAGATATGAGTAATGCTTTCCAAGCGAGGAATGGGACTGAGGACTCAGACTGACGAAGGGAAGGGTGGCTGTAACATGGAGCTGGGAGGAGGCAGTACTTAAGAGAGTATACACGGGAACTCCAGAGTCTTTTCCTGGCTTCATTTCCTAAGGATCCACCTTTCAGCTAATGTGGAAGGATTGTGGGGCATGATGATAAGGAGCACCAAAGCATCTTCTTGGGTGCAGATTATGTTGTTTCTTGATCTGAGAGTTAGTTACACAAATGCGTTCAATTTGATTTGTGTTCTCTGTGCGTGTATGTGTGTGAAATATTTCAATAAAACGTTTAAAAAAACAGCTATGTCAGCTGCTTAAATGCTTTTGAAAATAAATTGTTTAAGCAATTGAAATAAAAAGTCTTGGGCCAGTGAAACTGGTGCTTTGCATTTTATATCACAATTGAGATGAAGATTTTGTCAGTCAGGGTTCCACCAGAGAAAGAGATAGATAAATATAAAGAAATGTAGGTAGGTAAGTAGGTAGATAAAGAGATTTATTAATGTCAAGTTATTGTGTTATGAGATGGGGGCAAAGTTCAAAATTAGTAGAGCAGGCCTATGGGCTGGAAACTGGTGCAGGAGCTGACAAAGCAGATCTCATATGAAATTTCTTCTTTAGGACACCTCAGTTTTGCTCTTAGGCCTTTCAACCAATTTGATAAGCCTCACCCACATTATCAAGGATCATCTTCTTTACTTAAAGTCAACTGATTGCAGATATTAAGCACTTCTACAAAATAACTTCAAAGCAAGACCTAGATGAGCATGGGATTAAAAAAGTGGATACTACAGCCCACCAGACTTGCCAACAGACTGTCCATCATAATGGGTTATGTGAGGGTTATAGATTGCAACTGAAACTCATCTTTCATTTTGTCAAGGCTATGTTGTCTCACTGGGAAGTTTGGAAAAAAAAAAAAAAAAGAGAAACACATGAAATAACCAGCTAAAGATGAGAGGAAACTTTTTCTGTGTATCATGTGCACCAACTTAGTACTTTCTAAGCCTCCCCCAGCATGACCCTTGAGAAAGAAATTCTTCATCCTTATTGTCTTCTCAGAAATGAACTACATTCAGAAAGGCTGAAGAAATCTGTTCAATCGTTTGGAGCGATAATAGCATTCCAACAAGCAAAAACGTGTTTTTTTAACCAGCATTGAAATTTGCCAGAATTTATGTGTATGCAAAAAAATTAGAGGAGTCTGAATTTTAAAATTTCAAACTTGGCACATGTATTTCTCAAATGAGGCATGTGGGTTTTGCAAGTTTGCGGGGGCAGGGAAGAGAGGAGGGATTTATTTGGGAATGAATTTTACCAATAAGAAGAGAACTGAAGGTTCCGATTAGGTCACCAGCATTTTAGAGATGTAATGATACACTCCCCCTTCTCTTGATTTTCCAAGATTGATCCCAGGCACTAGGAAGAGGGGACATCTCTGGGTTCAGAGCCCCCCTCTGATATATTCCTCCTCCCCCAAATCCCTGCAATGTCAAGTGAAAATTGAGAGTGAAAGTCACTCAGTCGTGTCTGACTCTTTGTGACCCCATGGACTGTAGCCCGCCAGGCTTCTCTGTCCATGGGATTCTCCAGGCAAGAATACAGGAATGGGTTGCTGTTCCCTTCTCCAGGGGATCTTCCCAACCCAGGAATCGAACCCAGATCCCCCGCATTGCAGGCAGATTTTTTACCCACTGCCTGCCTGAGCCATCAGGGAAGCCCACAATGTTAAGAGTACCAGTTGAACAGCCTAATCTTTTCCTTTTCATTGTTCATTATCTTCATATTATAATAACAATTCTCTCTGAGTTCATAATGACAACAATAGTTTTTCATTACTGAGCATGAACTAGGTGTCAAGAATACCTTATGTGTTTCTCAATGTAATTCTCTCAACAGCTATGAGATAGGTCCTATTATTTTCCCCATTTTTTTAATTAGAGAAACTAAGGCACAGCAAAGGAAGGCAAGGTGATTCAAATCACAGTTACAAGGAGGCCAAGCCAGGATTTGAACCCAAGTAGACTGACTTCAAAGATCAGCTCCGAACCACGCCCTGGACTGAGGCCCTGGCATCAACGTGCATGTGCTCCACACTCAGATACAAGTTGGAAAGTGATTCTCAGCATTACTCAGCTGTTAAAATATCACCCCCCTCTTTTTTTTACAACAGTTAAAATAGAATCTCTGAAAGATAACACACCCCAAAATGTCAACTTGGTAATGAAAGCCACGGTGCTGAATGGACACTAGCTAAAAACGTCTATCAATCAGATGTGGGGCCTGTAAGTTTTGGGTTTTAAATGTGTAGGGCTTCATCTGACAAATACAAGCTGCAATGGATAAGCTTTTCATTTGGACTTCTGCCCAAGGAGAGCTTACCTAGGATTTAAACTAGGTAAAGAATTATCAGTTTCTTTATTCTGACATCCTTTGAGCAGGTAAGTACTTTTTAAAAATAATCTATTAACTTTTTTGGTTTATAAAATACTGAAGGATACGATTCTGTAGAAGGGGAATTCATAACTTACTTTTGGTAAAATTTCATTTTCTCCAATATTTTGTCTCTAGACCAAAAAAAAGAGCAGTGATAATATCTTTATAGAGGCAACACTGGTGTGGATTTTTTCCCTCTTAGCAGAACTTTAGACTCTGAAGAAGTATTTTGGTGTGTTTATTTAAAGAACAACTAGATTTACTGCCAAATAGCTCTTCATGAAAGACATATGTAAATACAGCAGAGTAAATGAGATAATTCTATTTCATTTGAAAAACACTTTCTTAATTATGTGAACTTATTTGAAAGAATATGAAATGCTCTGTATTTACTTCTGTAAGAGGTTTGGCTGTGATATATATGGTGTAACCATAGCCAGGAGTTGAAACTTATATTGAGTGCAAAATCATTTTCTTTTCTCTTTCTTGTATTTTTAATAAAGGAAAATGGTAATCAAAAAATTGATCACCAAAATATCCTCCCTGGTGCTAAGTACTGCCATTTTAGCTCAATTTCATATTTAATGTATCATAATTTACATTTGCAATGTCCTAGTCTCTAAACTATTATGTTTAAAAAATGAATTAAATATATATATTTTGTCAAAGGTAGCATTAAAATGCACACATGCCTTGTCTTATTTACCTCATAGGGCAATTCACTGGAAAATGTCTGTCCTAATGCCAATTTTCAGTAAATACCTAATAACTTTGTTTCTCAACATTCCAGGTATGAAACCAGCACATGGAAGCAATTTCTTTTTTTTTTTGGAAGCAATTTCATATCAGCTATCTAGTTCAAAGCTTAAGACTCTGTGAAAAAATCTGAAAGATGATATTATCTATCTTTTATAAATAGGGAACTGAGGAAGCAAATGACTAAGTGCCTTGCCCCAAATTCCACTGTTAATGAGTAAACTCCATTCAAGGATATTAATTTCCTGTCTTCCAAAGTATAAGCTCCTTCTCACTCCTTCATGCTGCCAACTCAAACCTGATTTGAACACTGATCTTGCCGGTTATTTTCTCCCATTTTATTAGCCTTAACAGCAACATATCACAATCCAAATAGTTGAAATAGGCAGTTTTGTTTGTTTGCTTGTTTTTAGTCACTAAGTCGTGGCTGACTCTTTTTCAACCCCATGGACTGTAGTCCGCCAGGCTCTTCTGTCCATGAGATTTCCCAGGCAAGAATACTGGAGTGGGTTGCTACTTCCTACTCCAGGGGATCTTCCCGATCGAATCGGGATCAAATCTTGTGTCTCCTGCTTTGAAGGTGGATTCTTTACTGCTGAGCCACCAGAGATAGGCTACATACATACATGTTAAAAATTTTAGTTCATTTTATTCTTGGCAACATTTTAAGTTTATTTGTTCCACTAAAGTTGAAATGATCATTGCCTATGTAGAAAATTTCTGATAGTGATTTCTATGTGAAATCATTAAGGAAATTCCAAAAATGAGTTCATTATCACACCATACTGCAGTATGAAGAGACCAGTTTATTTTAGTGAATGTCACACTGACTCTATAACCTGGACCAAATGCGTAAGAATCATCTGAATTCCTCCCTTTTTTCCTTGTCTTGTATTCCAGTCACAAAGCCTTTCATTTTCTCTCCAGGGTCTTACTGTCTATGGATTTAAACTTTATCTCAAAGGATGTATAAAACTCTTAGAGGAAAACACAGGCAGAATACTCTATGACATAAATCACAGAAAGATCTTCTATGACCCACCCCCTAGAGTAACGGGAATAAAAGCAAAAATAAACAAGTGGGATCTAATTAAACCTAAAAGCTTTTGCATAGCACAGGAAACAATAAACAAGGTGAAAAGGCAACCCTCAGAATGCAGAAAATAATAGTAAATGAAACAACAAAGGATGCTACCTTTCTCCTGCTGGGACCATTGTAATGACTTTCTATGCATTCTCTCCATCAGGAAGCTCCTCCCGCTCCAATCAAATTATTGCCAAAGTGACCTTTCTGTCCCAGCATGTTCCCATATGTGCTTTAAACATTTCAATATCCTTTGAGATAAAGTTAAACTCCACAGGCAGATATATACATGATGAATCCCTCAGCCTCATCCTCATTTCCTCTAGTCCTTTTCTATATGCAGTCCATTCATACAGCGTGCTTACAATTTGGTGCTCTCCTATCTACTGACCAACATACGTGTTCTTTCTTCTGAGAACACTGTACCTGCCCACACACCACAGAGATGTAAAGTTGCAACAGTACTATTCTGAATACTGATAAATGTTCACATCAAATTTCCTTGCCAGCACTCAAGAGAATGCCCCACTTCTGCTCATCCCTCTCTGACACTCATCTCCTTCTTTTCTCCTATTAATGAACAACAATTTCAGTAATCTGTAACATCTGTCAGATTTAAATCTGGGGGACTGACATATACACACTCCTATATATAAAAGAGAAAACTGATAAGGACCCCCTGTATAGCACAGGAGCTCTGCTCAATACTCTGTAATTTATAATTGTGCATGTCATCCAAATACTAGCTGAAGACCCAAACAAAAGAGATCTAAACACAAGTAGCTAAATGGCTTAATGACAAACATTGAGTTTAAATTAATCTCTTTTATTCAAGAATGGGTAATTATAAATTCTAAATAATGGAAAATTTGAAGAGATCCTACATAGGGGAAAAAAAGGAAAAGATACACTAAAGGTGTGGAAGACTTATAAGAAAGCATCACTTGATATTATTGGAAATTTCCTGAAAGCATGCCCTCTATTAAATTAGAGAAGCAAATAACGTACATCAAACTGAAGTAAGATTGAGCATGACTGAAATGTAAAGTAGAGAGAAAGTCCAGGTACAAGCCTTGAGTTGGATCAAATTTATCACATATATAATAAAACTGAGCTTCCCTGCTGTCTCATTGGTAAAGAATTCACCTGCCAATGCAGGAGATGACGTTTTTATCCCTGGGCTGGGAAGAATCCCTGGAGAAGGAAATGGCAACACACTTGTTTGGTTGTATTCTTGTCTGGGACATTCCATGGGCAGAAGAGCTTGGTGGGCTACAGTCCCTGGGGTCACAAAAGAGTCAGACACAAATTAGAGACTGAAGAATAACAACAATACTTAAAACTTGTATTTCTTCTACCTTAAGCCACATTAAAAACTAGAGAAAATATTTTAGGTATAAATGGCAATTACATGCTTAATATTCTTAATAAATAAAAAGTTCTTAGAAATCAATAAAACAAAAACTTCAATTTAAAAAATTACCAAAAATTATTATAAGAAACCTATAAAAATATGTTGTTTGTGCATTTTTAAATGGATACAATATTTTTTATCTAACAAAATGTCAAAAACTGTGTTTACTTGTAATATCTAAGGTTAGCAAAGGTATAAAGAAATAAGCTCTTTGTACACTTATTGATAGAGTTACAAATTAATTCATCTTTTTCTTGGGGGCAAGTCTGTTCCAAGACAGACTTATGAACATGTACTCCCTCTGACTCAGAAATTTCATTTACAAAAATAATCATAGACATGTGCAGTATGCATCTTATAAGCATAATATGAACTGATCTAATATTCACCCATATGATATTATTAATAAATTGAAATGCCTGTGACCTGTAGGCATTGTCACTTAATTGAATTAAAAATGTTTTAAATATGGCATTCCCTAAGTGTTATCTCTTAGTAATTAAAAGCTATGCTTATGTAATTATCCTTGGAATGTCTTCAGGGAAATATGTATAAAGAGAGATAAAGTCCAACTGACTAGGTTGGGAAAATGAGAAAAAGATGGAGGATTTAGTGAATGAACAGGAAAAAACAGGTGATTTTTAACAAAAGCTGGACAAATTAACAATTCTGATAGCATTTCCCCACCTCTGCACATTGGAAGTATCCCCTTTTCTGTTCTTTAAAAGGGGAGAAAGGCATGATAACGTCAGTATAGTGGGTGCCTCTTGCCCAACCTGGTTCAAAACCATTT
This sequence comes from Cervus canadensis, assembly GCF_019320065.1. Taxonomy (NCBI): domain Eukaryota; kingdom Metazoa; phylum Chordata; class Mammalia; order Artiodactyla; family Cervidae; genus Cervus; species Cervus canadensis. Next base: position 68,333,060 of record NC_057386.1, read on the forward strand.
ATCCACTTTGTCCCCTGGACAAATAACCACAGGAGCTGAGTATTGTTTAGAAAATTTGAATCTATCCAGGAAAAAAATTCACATTTTCCACATCAAGACAACACAAACTAAAAATTTTGAAGGATGTTTTGCCCATAGGATCAAGGTGTGGTAAAACTGACTAGAAGGAGTCCATGGAGTTTTATGTTTGAAAGATGCACTTAATTAATGGTCTTCCTTTTTAAGAGGCTGGTTGTCAAGTATAATACTTGTATTGCTCAGTCTCATTCAATTCAATAAGTACTCTGAGTTGTTAATCTTCCTTGATTGCAAATTTGGACCTTATGGGGATCATTCATTGTTGGACATTTGTCATTTTCCTGAGACTCTAATATATGGGGAATCCCATATCTTATGCGTCTTGGTAAGAGATAAGCTGGACTCCCTTTAGAGAAGTGGATTGTCTCATTATCTTACAGACATTATTCTACTTCATGGGAAATAGTAAGACCCCTAGGTAAAATATACCTGAGTAAAATATACATTTGTCAGAAAATAGGAGATAAAAACAAAATAAAATAAAAGCAAAAAGATAAAGACAAAAGATAAAATAGAGAAGCTTAAAAACAAAACTACAAAAGCCTAATATTAACTTCTTTAAAAGATGTTTGCAGAGGATATACAATGGAAAAAAGACAACCTCTTTAACAAGTGGTGCTGGGAAAACTGGTCAACCACTTGCAAAAGAATGAAACTAGAACACTTTCTAACACCATACACAAAAATAAACTCAAAATGGATTAAAGATCTAAATGTAAGACCAGAAACTATAAAACTCCTAGAGGAGAACATAGGCAAAACACTCTCCGACATAAATCACAGCAAGATCCTCTATGACCCACCTCCCAGAATATTGGAAATAAAAGCAAAACTAAACAAATGGGATCTAATGAAACTTAAAAGCTTTTGCACTACAAAAGAAACTATAAGTAAGGTGAAAAGACAGCCGTCAGATTGGGAGAAAATAATAGCAAATGAAGAAACAGACAAAGGATTAATCTCAAAAATATACAAGCAACTCCTGCAGCTCAATTCCAGAAAAATAAATGACCCAATCAAAAAGTGGGCCAAAGAACTAAACAGACATTTCTCCAAAGAAGACATACAGATGGCTAACAAACACATGAAAAGATGCTCAACATCACTCATTATTAGAGAAATGCAAATCAAAACCACAATGAGGTACCATTACACACCAGTCAGGATGGCTGCTATCCAAAAGTCTACAAGCAATAAATGCTGGAGAGGGTGTGGAGAAAAGGGAACCCTCTTACACTGTTGGTGGGAATGCAAACTAGTACAGCCACTATGGAAAACAGTGTGGAGATTCCTTAAAAAACTGGAAATAGAACTGCCATATGACCCAGCAATACCACTTCTGGGCATACACACCGAGGAAACCAGATCTGAAAGAGACACGTGCACCCCAATGTTCATCGCAGCACTGTTTATAATAGCCAGGACATGGAAGCAACCTAGATGCCCATCAGCAGATGAATGGATAAGGAAGCTGTGGTACATATACACCATGGAATATTACTCAGCCGTCAAAAAGAATTCATTTGAACCAGTCCTAATGAGATGGATGAAACTGGAGCCCATTATACAGAGTGAAGTAAGCCAGAAAGATAAAGAACATTACAGCATACTAACACATATATATGGAATTTAGAAAGATGGTAACGATAACCCTATATGCAAAACAGAAAAAGAGACACAGAAATACAGAACAGACTTTTGAACTCTGTGGGAGAAGGTGAGGGTGGGATGTTTCAAAAGAACAGCATGTATACTATCTATGGTGAAACAGATCACCAGCCCAGGTGGGATGCATGAGACAAGTGCTCCGGCCTGGTGCACTGGGAAGACCCAGAGGAATCGGGTGGAGAGGGAGATGGGAGGGGGGATCGGGATGGGGAATAAGTGTAAATCTATGGCTGATTCATATCAATGTATGACAAAACCCACTGAAATGTTGTGAAGTAATTAGCCTCCAACTAATAAAAAAATTAAAAAAAAAAAAAAAAAAAAGATGTTTGCAGGCAACATGGGCTCTCCCAAACAAACTGGATGATAAGATACAATATTTTTTATCCACTACAAAAGGTTATGACACTTGGGCCATTTTTGTTTTAGGAGAGAAAACATAACCACTTTTAAGAATGCTATCTGAGCATTTACAAGACATATTAAAGGGTGCCAGTTTCAAGTAAGATCCCAGAGGAAAAGAAGGCTCTTCAGCTGGCCAGACACTTCTGGAAGCAGCTTCACTAGTTTGCTGTTTACCCAGGAAATCTAATGGTTAGGTTGGCAGCCTGCCCGATAGGAGAATCACAGCAGAAATCGTTAAGATTTGTGGGTAAAGCAACTACCCTTTTTTCAAGTGTCTCTGCTTATTTTGAATAATAGATCCTGGCTTGTCTCTGGTACCAGTCTACAACTAAACACGTGACCATGGGACAAGAAATGTCACATTATGAATTTATGTATTAATTCACCTATTCCCTCGTGGCTCAGAGGGTAAAGAGTCTGCCTGCAATGTGGAAGACCTGAGTTCGATCCCTGGGTTGGGAAGATCCCCTGGAGAAGAAAATGGCAACCCATTCCAGTATTCTTGCCTGGAAAATCCCATGGACAGAGGAGCCTGGCAGGCTACAGGGCTACAGTCCATAGGGTCGCAAAGAGTTGGACACGACTGAGCGACTTCACTTAACTATGAAGTCAGGTGTGCCTCCAAAGTGCTCCACCAACAAATGGAAATGGATTATAGAACTAGATTTGATTAGGTTCTGAAAGCACAAATGAGCTCCGGAACCACATTACTAATTTCTATTGGCATTTTTACCTCTTACCAGGTGGCTCAGTGGTAAAGAATCTGCCTGCCAATGCAGGAGACGGGGGTTCCATCCCTGGGTGGGGAAGATCCCCTGGAGGGGGAAATGGCAACCCACTCCAGTATTCTTGCCTGAAAAAAAATCCCATTGACAGAGAAGCCTGGAGGGCTACAGTCTATAGGTGTAACAAGAGAGTCAGGTACAACTGAGCATGCACACACTTTTATCTTTGCCTCAGCTATCATGGAGAGGTGTCTATGATCAACTAATCAAAAAGGGGGAAAAAATCCTAGATTTCAAAAGGCCATGCACAAAACAGAGGCATTCTCAAAATTCAGCTTTCCATCCATGAAACTCTGGGTGCTATTGGTTCAGTTGTCCTAGTAACCAAGGTTGGAATGCTTCAGAAGATACAATGGAGTCATTAACTGGTAAACTGACAATACCACCCCACCAATTCAAGCTCTTCATGCACTAAGTAAACAGGCAATAAAGGGAATTATGGTGTTGACTTTTGAGATTGATCTTGACTGTCAAGCGGGATTAGAATTGCTGCTGCACAAATAGGAAAAGTAAGAAATATTGATGGAACTCAAAGAATGCCCTGGAGTGTTTCCTGGTCTGATTTGCTCATTGAAGAATTTAATTGGAAGACCATGGCATCTATGTAGGAAAAGCAAACAAAGGCTTAGATTTCTCAGGAATGAATATTTGGGACACCACACCAGGTAAAGAATCTTGAACATCTGCGATATTGGCTAAAGTTTTTAAAAGATACGTGAAATGAATAGCGAAAGAGACAAGTCTTAATCATCAACTTTCAGTCTCATGACCAATTACAAAAAGGACTGCAACAATGTGTTGCGTTTTATCCTCTCCTATGTTTGTATATTTAATTAAGTTCTCCCTTCTTTCCTACCCTTCCCTCCCTCTATTTTGTAGAGGGTTTTTTTCCTTCTTGTTGTTGTTTAGTCACTAAGTCATGTTTGACTCTTTTACAACCCCATGGACTGTAGCCTGCCAGACTCCTCTGTCCATGGTATTTCCCAGGCAATAAAACTGGAGTAGGTTGCCATTTCCTTCTCCAGGAGATCTTCCTGACCCAAGGATAAAACCCTCATCTCCTGCATTGGCAGGCAGATTCTTGACCACTGAGCAACCTGGGAATCCCCTTTGGAGAGGGTATATTGGTGCTAAACAACTTTACAATATGGCCCACAAGATTAAAATGAATTATATATAAACTAGAAGAAAAATGGATTTGTCAGGACAAAGTAAGGAATGAGACTTTGTCGTGTCCCCTTAGGAAGAGGAGGAGGATGCATTTTGAATACCTGAAGGTTAGTTAGTTGTATGGAAAATTGTTTAACTACTGGAGGAAGAGTTCAAGTCAATGGTGTAGGTGCTAACACAGATTTCAAGGCATATTTGGCATTCTTCACTTCTCAGTAACTAAACCCCCTTCTCAGTGAGAGACCCAACCTAACTCTCAGTATAGACACTAAAACTGCCAAATTCTCATTTTCCCCTTCTCACCAGTCACGTTCATCAAGCCCAGACTCAGGAGTCAGTATCAGAAAGAAGCCAAGACCACCAGAATCCTCCCAAGCAACTGTGGCAGCTGAAACACGGAGAATGCCCAGGGCAAGGATGGCCGTGGCATCAGCAGGAGCGGCTGAGTGTTGCCGGTATGGGATCAGCATGGAAGATCTTGATGTCACTTCACTGCCCTCGCTGGAGAGTTTCTACAGTTTTCTTTGGACACATTCTGCAACTGTTCAGACTCCACATAGTATGTTGTTTTTCTATTTTCTAATATCTTTTGTTTTTCATGTTTTTTTTTACTTTTTATTTTGAATTAATTTTAGATCTAATACCTTGTTAATAATTCCTTTTTCCTGTTTAAATCAGCAAGAAAAAGTTTCTGTTGCTTGCAATTAAAAATCCTGACTCTACAGTTATACGGTCTGTCAAAGAATTATTAATTATGAATAGCTAGAAATTAATTAAATAACCAAACTTTGATATTGGAGATAAGGGAACTATATTTATACCACAGAGTGCTAGCAATCATTTTTAAATTATTGGGTAAAACTTAAAGACATATAAAAGTATTCAGGATATACTGAGTAGCAAAGCATGTTGCAAGCTGAGTGCTAGGTCACAGGTTTGTATTTTACACATTCTTTATATCTATCAAATACCTATTCTGTGTTATTTATTACTGCATATCAAATTACCTCAACCTAAGCAGCTTAAAATAATAATCATTTTTTTTTCTCTCCAGTTTCTTCAAGTCAGATTCAAGAGAGCGGTGGAGGGGTGAGCTTGAGATAGACGCACAGTCTGTTATAATGTAACATTATAAGTGATGTCCTACCACTAGGAGCAAGTCACTGAGATCACCACCATTGAAGGTTTAGGGTAATTAAGCTGCACCTCTGGGGAGGAGTGTCGAAGTATTCCATAGACTCATCTCTGAAACCACCATGTACACAGACATATACAGATAAAAAATAAATACATAAAAGATTTCATGATAAACACACCCAGAAAAGCACATGGTATAAAATTTCATGCACTTTATCAAAATTATCTCATAATAATAAAAAGGTAAGCGTGTATGTGTAACCACATACTGCCAGGGTCAACTTCCCCGCTAACAACTCTAAAGAATTATAGCCGGGGCTGCAGCAGTCCCTGGGGAGGAGTATGTTTTTGAATTGTATCTACAATTAAATTCTGTATATATGCAGACAAAATTCTCAGACCATGGGAGGTGGAAGAAGGATAGTACAAGGACAGATCTTAGGGCAGAGCTACGAGGTCCCTCAGAGAATCAGAGGGAGAGAGGGAGCTCACTAAAACAAACTGGACTGGGCTCCCAGGTGGGCAGAAAGTCATGGTTCCAGAGCCTAAAGCATGCTAGCTGACAGCTCACCCACCCACCAGGTTCTCTGGCCACAGCCTCCCAGATCCTCTCATCTACATACAGTAGCTACCTACCCACAGATGAGCTCAGCAGCAGCAGAATGACTAGCATTGAAAGGTGAGGCATGCCCACAAATAACTGGAGAGGGTGGGGACCAGAGAGAAAACTCCACAGAAGAGCTAGTGAGATCTGACTAGTCTCATTACTATGAGCTCCTTTTTCTATCTAAAAGCTGTTTGATAGATTCAGAATGGTTAAATAACGAAAGTTAATATTATTATGACTGCTTTCTTTTTGGCTAATCTACATTTTCTAAATTCTCTGTAATTGATGCCTGTGATTTTATGGTAATAAAAAGTTAGGTTTTTAAAATACCTCAAATATGAAGAAAGAGTAAAATATAATTGAAAGTGAAAATAGGGTATAAAACTGTATACAGTAGAAACCTCATTCATTTTTAAATGTAGATGTATGATAATGTGTTGAGATTAAAAATGCATATAGATATGCATACACACACACACACACACACACACACACATAGATACAGCTACTTCTATGTATCCATATAACTATCTATCTATATCTATTCAGAGAGAGAAAACCTAGAAGGGAACATATGAAAATATAGGCAATTCTTTTTCAAGCAATTACAAATGACATTGTTGTCTTCTTAGTACTTTTCTGTATTTTATAAATATCTTTAATGAGTATTACTGATACAATCAAATAGAAAAAAACAATATTTTAAACAATTAAAAAGGGAAATTAATTATGACACGTTTCTTAGATGAAATAATATGAAACACTTCCAAAGAAATGTAATGACAAGATGAAATGCACATGATATAATTATAAGTTTAGAAAAGTAAGAAAGCACTGGATAAGCCATGTAAAATCGACTGTGGGGTGTGTGTGTGTATGTGTGTGAGTGTTGTATACACATATATAGAATAGGAATTTGAATAGGACTCTTCCTGTTGTCTTAGAATTTTGGCTGAAGCTCCAAAACTGAGAACAATGGGTTATAAATAACTGCACATTCTAAAGAAAGATGCTAGACCCATCTATGGAGGTTAGGTGAAAAGAGAAGAACAGGTCCAGCAACTCACTATCAACCCCCACCACCACCTCTAACCTACTTAAGTGAAGTCTAAAGTGCAAAAGTGGATTAAAGAGCCCCTTTAAGAGAGAGGACTAGGCAAAATCACAGAGAGTGTAGTGGCATCTTCCCTTCCCTTCAAACCCTCTCTCAAAGGCTCCAAAAAGAAACATTCATAGAGGAATAGAACAGCCACAAAACAGAGACACTGGCAACACTCATGTGCCACAACCCCGAAATAAATTAAGTGAGAGTCCTGACAGAGACTCTTGGAATCTGGGGAGACTGCAAACTGCTTCTCACTCTGACAGCAGGCAATGGGCTGCAGTCATCTGAATTAGTAAGGTAAGGATCAAAGGACAGTTGTAAGGAGCAGCTGGTACTTCAACTTCACAGCAAGGCAAGCCTGTTCAAGATTCCAGAGGGCTAAGCGGAATGAAGGATGTGACCCATCCAAGAGACAGTGAGAGCTTTTAGTGCAGTAAGGGAGGACACGTCAAGAAGTTAGAGAAACATCTGTTTGAGGAAGCAGTCTAGATGGAGCACAACTCTGTGTGTGTGGGTGTGCATACAACGCAAACTGACTCTAAAAAAAAAACAAAACAAAACAGTACTAAGACATTGTCTTAGTCTTAAGCCATCCCAGAAATATGGTGGACTAGAAGAATATGCACTCCCTTCTCCTGCGAGAACTCCAAAACTATAACTCACAGCTGAATGACCCTCAACAGGAGATTGTTGGATCCCACCAAAAAAGATACCCTACACCCAAGGGCAAAGGAGAAGCCCCAGCAAGACGGTAGGAGGGGTGAAATTGCATTTAGAATCAAACCCCTGACCCGAGAAAGATACTCAGAGGGCTCAAACAAACCTTGTGCACACCAGGACCCAGAGACCCCACAGAGACTGAGCCAAACTGTGTCTGAGTGTCTCCTGGGAAGGGACAGGTCAGCAGTGGCCTGCCACAGGGGCGGGGGCTGGGGCTCTGGGTGCAGCAGACCTGGGCATGATATAAGCCCTCTTGGAGTAGCCATTAACCCCACCATGGAGCCACCAGACAAAAGAGCAGAGACATTACTTTGCCAACAAAGGTCTGTCTAGTCTAGGCTATGGTTTTTCCAGTAGCCATGTATGGATATGAGAGTTGGACTATAAAGAAAGTTGAGCACCAAAGAATTGATGCTTTTGAACTGTGGTGTTGAAGAAGACTCTTGAGAGTCCCTTGGACTGCAAGGAGATCAAACAGGTCCATCCTAAAGGAAACCAGTCCTGAATATTCATTGGAAGGACTGATGTTGAAGCTGAAACTCCAATACTTTGGCCACTTGGTGTGAAGAACAGACTCATTTGAAAAGACCCTGATGCTGGGAAAGATTGAAGGCAAGAGGAGAAGGGGACGACAGAGGATGAGATGGTTGGATGGCATCACTTACTCGAGGGACATGAGTTTGAACAAACTCCAGGAGTTGGTGATGGACAGGGAAGCCTGGCGTGCTGCAGGCCATGGGGTCGCAAAGAGTCAGACACAACTCAGCAAATGAACTGAAGACTTTGTCTCTTCTCCTCTAATATCCCCTCCCCTGTTCAAATAGTGGGGAATCCAAGAGCAGGTGGAGGAGTTAAGTTTGGTTAAGTAAAATCAAGCTCACCTTCCTCGCTGTGGGCCCTTGGGTCACGCGGGTCGGAAATAGGTTGAATGGATGGGAGGCCGGAGAGCAGCAGTGCAGGAGAGCCTCGGGCGGCTGACACAAGGCCCTGCGCCCTTACAGGCTGGCCGATGCCTCCGGTCTGGGTGGCTGTGCGGATATGACGGCTCCCGGGCCAGGCAGGACACGCAGCCTGCTCACCCCACGTTCTGCGCCTGCTCGCGTGGTGGGGGCGGAGCTGGAGCTTGCCCTCCTCGGCCGCTGATTGGCTGCCTCCACTTAGCTTTCACCTTCCGGGAGGCCCAGTGCAGGTGTGAAGTGACTCTCGTGGAACAGCTGAGTTTTTTCCGGTGAAGGGTAAGAGTCATACGGTGAAAGGCAAGAGTCATAGATTTAATTCTTCCATATTTTTCTTCTGCAGAATGGAACTTCTCGAGCAATGAACTTATTTGTTGTTGTTCTTTAGTCCCTAAGTGCTGACTCTTTTACGACCCCGTAGACTATACATAGCCAGTCAGGTTCCTCTGTCCATGGAATTCTCCAGGCAAGAATACTGGGAGTGGGTTGCTGTTTCCTTCTCCAGGAGGTAGTCACCACCCAGGGATCTAATCCTGGTCTCTGTGTCACCTGCCTGCATTGCAGGTGGATTCTTTTACCACTGAGCCACCCGTGAAGCCCGTATGGAGCTGTAATGCAAATTATATTGAACTGAAAGTTAGATATATATTGAACTGAATATATATATATATATTGAACTGAAAGATAGATATATATTTTTCTACATGGTAAATATGAATTTTGCTGTGCTTGTTTAAACTAATATGGGTACTAAAAGTGATAAAATTTTTAAGTGGTTCTCAGTTGTGGCAGAGAAATGCCACAGTGCTGTTAATCCAAATTTTGTATCTGTTTTAAGTATTTCTAACAGATGTGTGTGGAAGCCTAAAGTGTAGTATCCCAGATTTCTCCCATTAGTTGCCATTTGTAATTGTGAATAGTGTGGAGTTTGATTCCTGATGATCTGTGAGGCCTTCTTTCCTTAGGGTAAGCAATGAAAAAAAGGGGGGGAGGATGTGTTTTTCATGTGATTATTAGAATATTTGAAAAAAATTTAAGTAAATGTAAAAGATATATATCTTATACATAAAATATGTGCAACTTAACTATATATTTTAGTTGGTCACTAAGCAGAAATTATCTTGAATTCACTACTGTTAATGTATTTTATAGCGTTCTTTGAAACTGATATAAGAATATGGTTTACACTGGCATCTTGAACTGTTAAAGAGTCATGGGAAAATTATTGTAATTATTATTATATTTGTTGCCCTAGAATTCACTGGAAGATGCTATGGTTATCTTCTAAGTTGTGCTCCCCTTAACATTATAGCCTCAACCTAAGTGAATTCTGCTTTCAGTTTTGTTCTTCACTATGAATTGGAGTCTGATATGGCATGGATTACTGTGCTAAAAGTATTTTGAAATATTTCTCATGTGATTTCCATATCTTTCTTTTGCTTCTTTTGCATTTGTAGAAAAATTGAGGAGAAATTCCTTGAATAAGGTACTATCAGAGTGGATAAAGCTTAGAATTCTTTACTGGTGAATTACAGTGATTATCTAGAACTGATTTTGGTTCAGGAAGAATATTTTTTTGAAAAAGAAGAGTTGACATGCTTAAGCCTTAAGTCAAGTAACTTGGTGCTTCTCAACCATTGGTTTTCAGTTTTGAGTAACATAGGAATCACCTGGGAACACAGGAATCATCTGAGCACCTTTAAAAAAAAACACAAAAACAAACAAACAAAAAAAAAACCTGTGTCTGGGCTTCATCCAAAGATCCTGATTTACCTGGTGTGGGATATCTAGGGTACAGCCTGGGCAGTGGGACTTTTTAAAGCTCTGGCTGCACCTTGAAATCATGTAGGGAACTTCTAGAAACACTTGCCAGGGCCCCTGTCTAGACCAGGTTAATCAGAATGTCTGAGGTGAACCCCATACATATGTTATTCTTAGAAAGCTCTGTGTGGAGTCTAAAGCATAAACAGGTTGAGAACCACTAGGTATGAATATCCTTATACAAATGTCAAATCATTATTTTGTACATCTGAAACTAATGTATGTCAATTATAGTTCAACAAAGAAAGACAAAGAGAAAAAAATAGGTTGAATGTAGAGAGAAAGATTTGATTTCAATGTTCAATAGAGGTTTTTATTTAGATTATTCATTTTTAGAAGCTGAATGTGAATCTTTTTTCAAAAAGGAATATATCATTATTATTTGAAAATGAAAGTCGTTCAGTCATGTCCAACTCTTTGCGATCCCATGGACTATACATTCCATGGAATTCTCCAGGCCAGAATACTGGAGTGGGTAGCCTTTCACTTCTCTGGGGATCTTCCCAACACAGGGATCGAACCCAGGTCTCTCGCATTGCAGGCAGATTCTTTTCTAGCTAAGCCACAGGGAAGCCCTTATAATTTAAATGTATATAAAATGTGTACTAAGCCAAGAATACTCTTTGTAGTCTTTTAATTTTATTCAGTTAACAAAACGGTTGTATATGTGTCTGTATGTGCTCAGGCACATTCATGTTGAGGAATAGAAAGATTAATAGATGACAAATAGGTAAAAGTATAAAGGCATTGATACACAGATCTCCATATCTTCGAAAAATAATTTGAAAGCAGTGTATCAGAACTTTAGCAGTTGTTATCTGTAAGAGATGGGAATAAGAGATACCAATTTTTCATCTATCCTGTGCATTCTTATCTTTTCCTATACTTTGCATTAGGTCTGTGCATTGATTTTATACAGAGTATAAAAATTTATCTAAAAATTCCAATAAGGGGACATTGTCCTGTCAACTAAAATCCACTCAGTTGAAAACTCTATAATGACATGAACCGTTATTACCTTATTCACCACTCTAGCCACAGCATAGTATCTGGTACAGAATGTACACTCAGTAAATGTACAATGAACCTGTTAATGAATTAAATAGTAATTAGGTTCAAACACCCACCATGGAAATTAAGGTGGAGGAAATGCTTTTGACAAAGATTGTCAAAAGAGAATGCCAAATATAATCTGAAACCAAGCTTTACATCGAACATAGCCAGGGATATCTTTAATGGCTTCCTAGCAATCAAACTATCCAAACAGAGGCACAGATGATTATTTAAGCAGCCATCATTCTCAATAATAAAAATCATTTCTGCAAATGTAGAATCAGCACCAGAAATATTTGCATCTCAATTAGTATGTAATTCCAATTTTAGTCTGATATTGGTTGATGTGGCTTTTAAAGTTTTATTTCACCCAATTCCAGAAAAGAAGTTTTCTTAACCACATTCTACCTCCAAATATACTTTGGCTAATGAACTTACCACTCTGGTCTGATCAACATGTTTAATTACCAAACTCCTTACTACCCCTCATGTTTCTATCCTTAGAGATTATATTATTGAATTGCTTTAGTGCTGTTTTCGAGAAAAGGCTTTCTCTTCCCAAGAAAAAAATAAGAACTGAGTGTAGTAGAAAAGCTGTAGATAGAACCAGAACAGAAAGTTTATCTTGATGTACCAAGAAATGAAACAAGACACAAAGAGCTGAACTTCTGCTTCATGACGCCCCTTGCTCTAGGTTCCTACATCTAAGGCTCCATTTCATTCTTTCACACACTCATCCTCTGAAACCCCACATTAGTGATATTACCCAGATGTGCATGTTTGCTTGCTAAGCTTTCAGTTTCCTCCACTTTACTGAGGTCTTTTCGCAGTGAACCCCTTCCTACCTTAGGATTTTACAGTAAGCTTTAGTGCTGCCTCTCTGGCTGCAGTTTCCATAGATCTTGGCATTTCAACAGTAGTTTGAAAGTTTAGGTCTTCTGCAGTTGACAAGCACTCCACACACTAACTTGTTTCCCACTGCATTGCTTGACCCACTGTCCACTGGCAGAGCTTTTAATTGAGTCACAAAAGAGAAAATCAGGTTTCGTAAATAGAATCAATATGAAGTTGAATATGTCAGCAATAACTAATAAAAATATAATTGGTACACTTGTTTCATTCGTTTTCTCCAACCTTAAAAGGAGAAACATTTTGCCTTCTTCTGATATCAAATAGGACTTCACTAGTGGCTCAGATGATAAAGAATCTGCCTGCAATGAGGGAGACCAGGGTTTGATCCCTGGGTTGAGACGATCCCCTGGAGAAGGGAATGGCTACTCACTCCAGTATTCTTGCCTGGAAAATCCCATGGACAGAGGAGCCTGGTGGGCTACAGTACATGGGGTTGCGAAGAGTTGAACACAACTGAGTGACTAACACTTCCACTTTTACTTAACATCAAATAACCTAGAACATTTCCCCTTATTTTAAAGTTCCTCACCTCTCTTTCACCGTAAATTAGAGAGGTCTCAGCAGTATCACACTGGTATTGTCAATTCCCATTTTAATTTTGCATTATTTCTCAAGTGAAAAACTTGACTTTCTGGTATATTGATGTTGTAAAAAAAAATTGCCATCATTCCTATTCATGTGACAAATATGTGCTTCTACTAAGTAGTAAAAGCATGATAGTCATTCCAGTGGCTACAAGTAAGATACAGGATTCCTTGAGAAAGACTTGATGAAGTCACCTCTTCCTAACCCACAAAAACACATGGAACAGGTAATAGGTGAAGGAGGATTTTTAGAGCTAGCAGAACATGAAACACTCTAGAAACGAGTCCTGTACCAATTTTCACTTAATTTTTTCTTCTCTAATTTTCAAGCTCTTTAAGATTATCTCAAAAGAAATAGAAATGCACTATGCCCAAGTCTTCACTATCTAAAAATTGTATTTACACCCAAACAAATGGCATTGTTAGAATGTTATATACCTACCGTATGTGAAACCACTGTCCACATATACATTTATTATCACAATACACATGTATTGTAACAGTAGTTAAAATTTTATACCACTTTTATTCCTGCAGAACTATTTTTTATGTATACTTAATTCCTAATGATCAATTGGGGTTTCCTTAAAATGGCTACGTGGAATGTTATAGGACTTGCAAACGGAGCATTTCACACAGGAGTAACCCCAAACTCGAAAGAAGAATCTTGGGTCTTTGTAATTGTTTTAAAATCCCTTAGGCTGAATTTTTTTTTTAACAAATTCAAATAATACAAAAATATGTAGGTTACAAAGTGAATACCCCCTTTCACTTTCCCTGAGGCCCTTCTCTCACTGCCTCTCATAGATCGTATGCCCTTCCCAAAGGATATCAACAAATTTATTTCTTCATAAAAGAAGAAATGTTTTGCCTTCCTCTAAGATCAAATAACTGAAAACATTTTTTCCTTTTTTAAAGTTCTTCACTTCTCTTTCACTGTGAATTAGAAAGGTCTCAGCAGTGTCACACTGAATTTTAGTAATTTTAGTAAATTTAGTAATTTTAGTAATTCCCAATTTAAGTTTGCATTGTTTCCCAGGACTTTGACTTTCTGGGATATTAACCATTCCACTATTAATTTACATTTAGGAAAATCTCAATTATTCTTAATTACAAACTTTGCTTAGGTGATTATCTAAGTAGATAAGCCTGTCCCTATGTGTATAAAGGTTAAAATTTGGCTCGTGTTAAATTTATTTTTTAATTTTGATAAAAATGTTCAAAGGACCTTCAAAGAGGCTTAACCAATTTATTTCACCACAAAGAGTGTTTTCAGGATCACCATTTCCTGACTAATTCACCAAGCCTTTTTCACTCTTCTCTCATTTTGGGGAGATGTATGTATATCACAATTGTTCTAATTTCATTTCCTTAGCAGACTTAGTGTTATTTCAAAACTTCATTCACTTATTTGTATTTCATATGCTTTGCCTGTCTCTTTAGTGGGCAATTTAAATTTTTATTGGCTTTTTTACTTCTTTTTTTATACATACATATATACAAGTTTTTGCTAAAGCAATTTTTCTATTATATGCACTTACATAACATTTTTTATTCTAGTCTCCGTCTTGCCTTTTAAATTTGTTTACCTTTTAACATACTCAGGTTTTTTTGTCTGTTTGTTTGGGCTTATAAAAATCAAATCTCTGTTTTTTTCCCTTTTTAGAGTCTAGATTTTCTGCCTTATTTAGGAAGGCATTCCTCAAACTCACCTTTATTATATATATTAAATTCTTATGTTTATATGCATTATTTGGAGATCATGTTAGAGTCCCCTTGGTCTATTAATTTCTTTTGCATCAAGAGTATTATATTTATTATATATATATGATATTATATAGAAATATTTATGTATTATTTATATAATCATGTACTATATAAGTACTATGCTCCTGCTGCTGCTAAGTCACTTCAGTCGTGTCCGACTCTTGTGAGACCCCATTGCCGGCAGCCCACCAGGCTCCCCCGTCCCTGGAATTCTCCAGGAAAGAGCACTGGAGTGGGTTGCCATTTCCTTCTCCAATGCATGAGAGTGAAAGTGAAGTTGCTCAGTTGTGTCCAATTCTTCATGACCCCATGGACTGCAGCCTACCAGGCTCCTCCATCCATGGGATTTTCCAGGCAGCTGTACTAGAGGGGGCTGCCATTGCCTTCTCCGTATAAGTACTATGACATCACATCATATCCATTGTATACTATAAATAGTATGATAAAAGATAAATGTATATGATTTCTACATAATATAAAATTTTTAATTAATTGAATTGAACAGGATTTCTCATCTAATGTAGAGTGCTACCAGTTTTAGTGAACGTTTTACCTCATGCTTGTCTCTGATGTGAGTATTTTACCATTAAATAAAGCCTATGCTTAACGTCTTCTAGAAATGCACTATGTATGGTTAAAAGATTTTGTTTCTATATTGCTAAGAGATTTTACCAGTAGGAGCAATTTTCCAGTATCTTCTGATTTCCTTCATACACACACTTTTAATTTACTGATAAGATGAATCACAGTGGTAACTTTCCTAATGTTGAAAAGTAGTGGCAAACCTGGAAATAAACCACCTTGGTTATGATGTATGGTGACTGCTTCAGCTTGCTTTTATTTTACTTACGTCTTTTGCTTCTGTATCCATAAGTGAATCATTTGGGGGTTATCTTTTTCTGGAATCAAGAGGAATTTTGCCATCCTGTCTACCTTCTAATGAGTTGAAAAACCCACCAGTTCTAAGCTCTGGTATAGACATTATAGAATAATGGAATCTCAAAACATACTGAAAGCTATAAAGTTCACTATGCATTTAATTTAAACACATAAAACAGAGATCATATATTTAGGTTATGCTATTTACCATCCAGTCCCACCTCTAAGGACTGACAAAAGCAATTAATTAGTGTGACTAGATGTTATGTCATGGATCCCAGATATTTATAAACAAACCCCTGACTACATCATTTCTGTTATTAAATGTTTACTCACTATATTAGTTCAGATGGTGTTCAGATATGTATAACAGAAACCTAAACTAATAATGGTTTAAATAAACTAGAAGTTTATTTGTCTTTTAGGGAAAAAAAGGTAAACAATTCAGGGTGATGGTAAGGCAGCCTTATTCCACAAAGCCCAGAGGGACCCAGATTCCTTCTAACTTTCCACTCTGTCATCCTTTGGGCATGGTCTTCATTCATGGACTGAGGTGGAATTACAGCCATCATATAAATTACAGGCAGCAAGGTAGGGAAAAGAGATAAGAAGGCTCATTGGATCTATGCCAATTGTCTCATATGGAAGGGTCCTGGAAGCCTTCACCGGTATTTCCTTTTATGTCCCTTCGACCAGAACATAGCGATATTTCATGCTTCCTATAAAGGAAGCTGGCCAGTATATTCTATTATTCTAGGAAAATATAAGTGAAAGTGTTAGTCGCTCAGCCATGTCTGACTCTCTGCCACCCCACCGGGCTCCTCTGTCCATGGAATTCTCCAGGCAAGAATACTGGAGCGGATAGCCATTCCCTTGTCCAGGGAATCTTCCCCACCCAGGGATCAAACCCCGGTCTCCCCTATTACTGGCAGATTCTTTACCATCTGAGCCACCAGGGAAGCCCTAGAAAGTCATGTATCTAGCTAAAACAATCTTATTATAATGGGAGAAATGTAGAAGTAGATATTGAAATAAAATTAACCATCTCTGTCATTGCTAGTTCACACACACTTGGAAGAAGTCTGCCTGTTATTTCCTAGCCTCCTCTGTCTTCATGAATTCAAGGCCCTGGGGACAAATGTTCCTGCCCAGAGAGTAGAGATAGATAAGAACAAATTAATCAGTATTGATGGAGAAAAGAACTTAAAGAGCATGACTTACTGCCAGTGGATCAGTGGGGCCATACTGATGGATAAAAAACAGAATATCCCCTAAATGAAGAAATTGTACCTTAGTCTTTCAATTAGCCAATATATTCTGGGGGCCAGTAATGTAACCCCATTATTTGGGAACCATGAAGATCACAACAAAGTTATCTTAAGGAGTTTATAATGCAATTGAAATGATAGCACCTACAAATAAAATGTTATACAACCCAATCATTATTTGTAACAAAGAGTCTCCATATGATTCTACATATGGAGTCTCAAAGTCCCCACATGACTGAATGATAGCCATACTTGATATAGACAAAAATGGAAATTTCTGCTTTATATGTTACGGTGCCTAGGAATTTGGAAAGATTGATTATTAATATCTTCCTGAAAACAACTAAAAATACTGGATTAAATATGAAAATGTCATATTAAAAATATCTATGATATAACAGAAATAGTTAATTATTGCTAATAAAAAGCTAAGTGGAAAAGAGAATCCTAAGATTAGCAGACACCTAAGTTGCTGTTACCACTGGGCATTTTCTAAACCTAGAAACTTGAATTGCAATTTTACAGCCTCATAGCATTGTAGGAATTGAAAACAAAGCACATTGAAAACAAAGGTTAACCCAAGTTAGAGCGTCTGTAAGAGAGTCTTACCAACATAATCTGGGACTCCAGTTGGCCAAATGCTCAGTGATAATGAAAAAAAAATCAGCCCCTTTCTCCCTCCCCATCTTCAGGGAGCTACAGGAAAATTTGCTTTGATATTGAGGAAAGAAAAAGGATACATTTTCCCTGAGATGTCATAATTTTAAATGAGCTTTTATATAGATTTGTAGCTCAAATCCATATCATTTGTGTGTTCAGAGACTTCAGACTATAAATTCACTTTAGAGTTGTCCTAGACATAATTCTCTCAGGTATAGGACAGAAACAAGCAAAACTACTCCCCAGATATTTAGAGGAACTCATCATCATCCAGGTACTCAAAAATTCCTCTAAATAATTTCCCAGAGAAAACAAGCAACTCGGGATTAAAACTTATGTGTACACATAAAATCAAGGCATTATGAAAACAACTAAAAAGCTAAAACAAAATAAGATTTCAAATATTTGATTAGTTAGCACTAAATTATAAAATGCCTATTAAAGAGAAGAATTAACCTGTGAACACTATTAAATGACCCACAAACCTAAAACCAGAGATACTTTAGAAATAACAAACGCATGTACTTACATTTAAGAACTCAACTGATATATTTGTGAGCAAATTAAACACAGCTGAAGGAAAAATTAAGAACTGTAAAATAGATTAGAAAAGAACTATCTACAATGTAATATGAAGGAAGTATGAAAAAATGAAAGTCAAGAGTGATTGCACATAGCGTTAGCATGTTATCAAATTTTCTGTCAAAGCTTCAGATGGAAGGAAAGACAGAATGAGGCAGATACAATATTTAGGAAGACAATGCCTGAAAATATTCCAGAAATGGTGAGACATCACTCCACAGATTTAAGAAACCTAATGGGTCCCCATCAAAGAAATCTCACTTTATATTAATAGTAAACCAGCACAACACCAGACAGGTGGTGTTAAAAGAAACCAGGGCTTGGTGGAGGAGGAGGGGAGAGGATTCTTCCAATAAAGCAACAGACATTTAGTTTCTCAACAGCTTCAGTGAAACCAAAGCCAATACATTCAATGCACTGAAAACAAGTGACTCTCTATCTAGAATTCTATATGCAGGAAATATCACTTTTCAAAAGGGAAAAATAATGGAATTTCCTTATAAACAAAAATTCAGAAAGTCATTAGCAGACCTTATGTAGTAAAATTCTAGAGGATATTCCTCAGGTGTAAGGAAAGTGATCCCAATGGAAAGTCTGAGATACAAGAAAGAATAAATAGCAAAGAAATGAGTACGTTTTTGAGTAAACCTGAGTTTTGACAATGTAAAATCAATAATGGTAGTAATATATCATGAAGTATAAAAAGTATATAATTATAATTCCTAGAAAAATCATACAAATCAGAAGGAGAGTAAATGGAATTAGAGGTTTTTTAAGATTTATATTGTCTAGGAGAGAGGTAAAGTTTTTCAATTAGATTTTGATGTGTTAATTAGTCACATAATTTCTAGGGAAACCACTAAAAGAAAGGAAACATAATAGAGTATACAACTTCCAAAGTAGGAGAAGAGAATATTTTAAAAAATCAGTTCTAAAAACACAAGAAAGGACAGAAAACACAGGACAATTTGAAATATTTGAAACAATTTGAAATACTAAACCTCAATACATTACATGTTGTAGTTAAAGGACAAAAAATTTTAGACTACCTTTTTAAAATTCCAACTGTTTATTAATTATAACAGAAGAAAGAGGAAGTTTGAAAATGAAAGCCTGGGTAAAGATATATCATAAAACATTAATCAAAACAAAGTTGCTGTATTGCCTCTGCCTCATTTTCTTTCCTTTCTGTCTAAGAATACTGATAAAAAAATTAATACAGAAAGCAAACAAAAAAGTAGAAACTTACAGAAACGCTTGAACAAAATGAACAAAAATGGGAGATCCCCCCCTTTTATCTACATGTGTCTCTGTTGTTTCAAATTTTAAAATAAACATTTTATTTTTATAATTTGATTTTTGCTTAATTAAAAAAAGCTGTCACCTGCTACCTGAGTGCTTATTTGCTCAAGCAAACATTAAGCTCCTCCCTATATTGGCATACATAAGAGATGTTCTTATTCACACTTCACAGGTTGAAGAGCAGGCTCTCAGACCTCCCCACTATGCTAAATATAAGGGACTCCCGGCCTCACAGGGACAGCAGGGACAAAGCCTTGAGGGGCATGAGAACCCAGGAGCAAATCAAAGGTCTGTGAAGTTTGGACTGGACTTAAGTGGTCACTGTAAGAAGAACTAAAACCAGGTAAATCTCATGAATACAGGTCACCATCCCTGAAAATCTCTGGAAGTCAGAGAAGGTACTCAAGGAAAGGAACTTCCTGTTTTAAGGAAATATATATTATGATTTATCAAGATTTGGCTAAATGTGTTAATGAAATAACATCTGTGTTCACCAGCTGCTTTTACCAACTTCCCTAGAGTGTATTTGGAGAAATCCCAAATTATAAAACTTCAAACTATGGGATGAAAATGTTGCTCAGCTGGCTTGAGCAATTACGGTGAAACATATTTGATTTCATTTTGCAATTGGTGTAAAACATTTGCAATAGCAAATTAATGCATCTTAAGGTTTTTGTTTTTTTAACCTTAATAATATTCTCTTTATATATTTTCACCTCCGATCTGGTGCAAGGAGGCTGAACTTGAATAGCAAAAGTACAGATTAGAACTAGGCAGACAAGAGTAAGAAATTGTAACCCCTATAGGAAAGCAAGAAATGACATAGGACATTTAGGATAATATATAGTTTCAAGTGCTTACAACATATGGCAAAGCAGGGTTAGGAAGAAATAGAGCTGCAAGCATAGGAAAAATAGCTAGTGCAGTAGTTTTTAAAGTGAACTTTACTAAACCACTAGGTTTTTGTCATGAGAACCACCGCTGAAAGGGAGACTAGTCCCCATCCCAGTTTCAACCAAACAAATGGTCCATCTATGTGGGATTTCGTTTAAAGAAAGTTTGCACTGCTTTCTAAATGATCCTTTAAGAATTTAAAGCTACTTGGAAAAAGTAAATGTTTCATCCCTAAGTCTTGCCGGACTCCCCTGCAACCCTATGAACTATAGCCCGCTGCCAGGCTCCCCTGTCCACGGGGCTTCCCACGCAAGACTGGAGTGGGTTGCTGTTTCCTTCTCCAGGGGATCTTCCCTGACCCAGGGATTTAACCAACATCTCCTGTCTCCTGCATTGGCAGCAATGTTCTTTACCACTGAGCCACCAGGGAAGCCCCAAAAGTGAGTAGATCCAGATAATTTTTAATTGCCCCACTGACTGAGGAACCTAAATAAAATCGCATTGAACTCTCAGCATCATCATTTTTTACACCATAGAAAATGTAATTCCCATGACCATGATCGCAGAAAAATGTTGATTCTCATACTATACACTAGAGTCTTTCAAGTACTTTATACATATAACTGCAGCAAATCTCACAATAGCTTTGGATATCAAGACCACTTTTACACTCACTTTATAGAAAATGCAACAGGCTTAGAGAATTTTCAAAATTACCTAAAGTAAAGAAATAATAACTGTCAGAGTTCAGCTTTTCTCCCTTCAAATCTCCTGTTCTTAGCAAAGTCACAGCACTTGAAAGCAATTAATAGTTGGTTTATCACATTTAAAGCATCTGGGCTACATAGGAATTCTGTTATCCATCCTGTAATTTATGGACTTAAATCTCACTAAGAGAACAGTAACATTATGGGATCAATAGAAATGGGAGCAAAAAATAAAAATCCAAAATTCTAGCTTGCTTATTAGTATTACTAGTTTGTTTTTTTTAATATTACCAAGTCCTTATATATGTAACTGGTTTTCCTTCAAATTAAGAGTCTTTGTTTTCTTTTTAGGATTTCCAAACACTCAAAAAACAAACAATCTGGGTAGGAAATGGCCCCCAAAAATGGAAGACAGAAAACTCAAGAGAACACCAAATGAAAACCCAGCAGGCAACTTGAACACTGTGTTAATTGTCTTCAGAGGGAAAAGGGAGGGTCTTCCAAAATGCTAATATGGGTACAGCTTTCTGACTCATGCCTTTATCCCCCACAGCACCTGGCATATTGCTTTGCATAATCAATATTTAAATGAATGGATGGATACATATGAAGCTCAGAGCTCCAAAATGCTATATTTCAATTTTCCCCCTCAAATCTAACACCATACACTCACAATATTTCTTAAAGTCTGATGACACGGAAATCAGAAACAGGATTTGAAGCCTAATTAAGGGCACAAATTGCTTAATATTTTGAGGTTTAACATAACAGATGCCCCGTCTTTATATGAACATGTTTGTTTGAGAACCACATTTTCTGCTTATAATGCTGTTCTGGTTGTCTATATTTTTGTTACATAGCAGACTACCCAGCACTTGGTGGCTTAAAATAACAATTTACTATTTTCTCTTATGGTTCTGTAGGTTGACTGGTTCTAACTTGGGTTTTCTTGTGTGGTTGTAGTCCAGTGGCTACTGGGACTAGAGTCATGTGAATCCTTGCTGGGCTAGACATCCAGGATGGCTTATTCTCATTGCTGGTCACTAATAATGGCTAGCAACTGGGGCCAGCTGGAGCTCCTGCAAGTCTTCTCTATATGTCTTGGACTTCTTACAGCAAGGCTGATTGATTCTGAGAGGAAATATCCCAAAAGATCAACAAAGAAGATATGAAACTTCTGATAGCATGGGCTCAGAGGCGACTTCACTTTCACTTTTCCTTTCATGCATTGGAGAAGGAAATGGCAACCCACTCCAGTGTTCTTGCCTGGAGAATCCCAGGGACAGGGGAGCCTGGTGGGCTGCAATCTATGGGTTCACACAGAGTCGGACACGACTGAAGTGACTTAGCAGCAGCAGCAGCATCAGAGGCTATAGAGCATCACTCCTGACCCATTTTGTTGGTTACACTGGTCACTAAGGCCAGCCCAGACACAAGGTTATGGAAATCAGACACCAACTCTTGACATGAGGGGCAACATACATGTTCAGAGAAGGAAGAAATTGGTAGTGGCCATCACTGGATATTATCTACCACAAATGCCTAAAACTTAAAGAATCTTTAAAAGATTAGGTGTGAACTGCTACATCTGAGCATTGTGGTGTTAAACTCATCAGGGTGTCCTTCTGGCATAATTGTGAATTGAATTGTCATGGTGAAAAAAAGGGTTGAAGTGTATACAGACTTTTCCAAAAAAAAAACACACAAAATTTAAAAACAACCTCATTCATTGAAATAATTTGTCAAACTATAGAATAGTTTCTATGTTAATAAAATTTCAAATGAATACATTTCTTCTAAGAAAATACATGAAACAATACCATTATTGTTTACCTCCTAGTACTAAATTATTTCACCTAGTACTAAATCCTACTTCTTCTGATTGGCAACTGTATACATTTTGAAAAGTAAAATATAGTCTTACCTTGTCTCCTGGATCTTAGTGATAATAGTAAAGTATAGCTTATTTTGCCTTGCTAATGCATTCAACAATTAGCAATAAGAATAAAAGAGATATATTTTTGTTGCCCATAATTTGTCAGGATCTATTTGTTTTCATATTCATTTAATCTTCATAAAACCCCAAAAAGGTAAGTTTGATTAACTCCATTTTGTAAATAAAGAAACTAAAATTTTTTGAGATTTAGAAACTTACCCATTTAATGGAAAGGATAGTGTTAGGGTCTTGAATTTTTTTTCTCACACTGTCTCTTCTCATGAGGCAAAGTGAGTATACCTGTGTGTCTATGTCTGAGTGTGGAGAGAGAGAGAGCATATACATATAGACTGTCACAAAAATGGAGGGAGGCAGTTTGGCAACAATATATTCCAATATAAAGGAGGGAAAAATTGGAAAGGAAAATGTGTTTAGACTCTATTGGTTCATCTGATATATGAAAAGTGAAAAAGAACTACCTATATTTATATAGAAATCCTAGAAGGATTGCTTCATCTTCAGTGATTTGGGGAAAGAAGTAATTCAAATCAGTGAGAAATGACATGAAACAAATTTCTTTATAGGCATACATTTGATGATGTGGTCCCTCTATACTTCTATCAAATATACTAAAAGAATATTATAGGTAATATTGCTTTATATTATTTGCCTTTGTGACTAAGTCTTGATCTAACCTGGTAAAATAAATAACTCAGTGGATGAATCTGAAGTAACATTTGCACAATTTTTTCAGTTGAACAAAATTTAGAGCAATACTCTCACCTTTCTGGAAAAGAGAATGATTAAATAAATTTAGTGCTTCCAACAAAAGCCTAAAACCAAAGAAGACCAAGGCATGGAATCTGAGTCTGAAAGATAGGGTATTGTGTTATTTAAATATTAGCACATATGCACTTTTAAATGTGAAGCATTAAAATTTAAGTTGTTTATCTCTCATATTTAGTTTGTTAATAATATCATGCAAGGCAAATAGACCTTTGCTTAGTCTGGTAAAGTAGTGCTGAATCAATTGTAGCTACTGCCTGTTAAAATAGGGGAAAGAGAAGAAATGTAGCAGCAATCATTTGTGTATGTCTAAGGAACAAAGAAGATTTTAAATGTTTATGAAACAGATTTTTTTAATTCTTATGATTATAACCTAAAATATGCAGGTCTTTTGGGCCTTTGCTATGATGGACCAATATCCTCTAGAAGAGTCAGTTGTGAATGACATGACAACCAAGGTCAACTAGTTCTATTTCGTGTGGCACAATCTGTCTCAATAGCAATGTTGGATTTAGCAAATATTCTTCTTTGTAAAAGTACAGTTTTTCCCATATCTAGTCCATAGTCACATCTGCAATGCCTGACATAAGTTAAGGACTCAGCAGATACATTAGGAGTAAATTGGATGTATCTTTTTCTGAATTATAGAGAGGCCAACATTAGACAACATCTAAGACTTTCTACTAATATCTGAATGCTTTGTGAATTGCATGTACATATAATCCCTAGTTATATCAATACAGGTAATTTATACAAATATTTTGGCTATTTTGACTCACTGGATCAATCAAATCCTTCAAAACCAACTGGCTCATTTATGAACAATGCAGTCCTACAGATGATTTTAACATTGCTGTTTCCCTTAACAACTTGCATTGATATGTCATCTTATTACAACTGTTCATAAGGTTTTTCCTGGAAAGCCAGCTTATAGATAAAAATCACAGAGTATGTGGAAGAATACAGCCTCCTCTTCCTATGTTTAAGACATACAGCTCTATCTGATTGTCATGTTTTATGAGCAGCCAGTGGTTTGACAAACAAGTCTTGTCTTTCACGTATATCTCTTATCTCCATCCGTGTCCGAGGCTCAGGTCTGCTGCAAAAGCTGATGTCTAATGCACAGCGCCACAGTCTCTAAAATTGGAGTCATTTAGTTTGCCCACGCCCTCTGTGAGATAAGAGAGTGGTGGTGTTAAATTCGTAGATAACCATTAAGGTAGTAGTCCCCAAACACTATGTTTCTTAGCAACCTCTACTCAAGTCGGGTGGCATTTGCTGTACATGCTCTCATCTATCTAATCAAATATCCTGCCCCTAGTAGTAATCAACAAAGAGGTATTTCAGAGGAAGAGACCTTTCTCTTTCTTTTTAAAACTTCTTTAAAAAATAATATAGCATAAGAAAAAGCACTACATGGGAAAGACTCTCAATTTTAATTCCCATGGGCAATAAACCCATATTCAGAAACATAAAATAACCTTTCTCTTCAGTCTCCACTGGCCAGGCCACAAGGACCTAGTGCTGGTCATCAAATTTTCCAGCACTTTGAAGACCCAGACACAATAATTACCTCCATAAATCTCACTCAGGCCACACAGCTTGCTCTCGAAGAACATTGCTTTCTCTTTTTTTAATCCACTTTTGCTTTCTAAAAGATATTCTGGGCTACAAGATGTGGCTTCCCAGGCTAGCAGGGTGCCGTTTCCAGTCTTCAGCTTGGCCCATGCCTTGGTCACCTGTGAACCCAAACACTCACAACCTTTTCTTAGAAAAGGTAGCAGTCGATCCCATCTGCCCTCCTCCAGCTTCCTTAAGTGAAAATTCCATCATCTCAGAAGAAGTTGCAGACACTCCTTGGCTTTGGCCTTGTGACTCCATGAAAAAATTCTAGCATGTTGAGGACTGAAGGTATCTAAAGTTGAAGAGTAACATATCATTGATAGGACTGCCTCTTTGCAAGCTCAATTATTGCAGGAGCATTTAAGATTTCTACTCAGGGTGCTTTCCTTTTACCATCTGGTAATATCCTCACAGCATTATACTGAAAGCTTCATAACAACAGTCTTACCCTTCCTCACAGAATATTCTATGTAAAGAATCTACTCAGTAAGTTGTTTTTGTTTTGTCTTTTTAGTTGAGTTGTATTGTGTTTATTAACGTCCCACAGGGAGCCCAAACAACAAGGCACTGTCTAATGGTAAAACTAAGCAATGCTTACCACATTTTGTTTTCAATAGTCAGGATAATCTCCTGAAAGTCTTTCACTAAACATTCCCACATATAAATTTTTTAAAACTTTGGTAAAACTAACAGAAAAAGTACATCAATATATTTATGTATTTATTCTTCCTTCAGTTCAGTTCAGTCACTCAGTCCTGTCTGACTCTTTGTGGAGTGGGCTGCAGTGGGCTTCTGTGCCCATCACCAACTCCTGGGGCTTGCTCACACTCATGTCTATAGAGTCAGTGATGCCATCCCACCATCTCGTCCTTCCCATTCTTCCTTAACATGAGACTTTTGAAAAGAGAGAACTTAGTGACACCAAATGGGATTCAGATCCTACCATTTAACTGACAAAGAATATTAGTATTTCCTAGTGTTTATGGAAATGATAATAACTTGCATCAGGATTATAGGATTAAATGAGAAAATGGGTTAAAAGTCCTTCATAAAGTGCCTAGCACATAGTAGATTGCCATAAATGTTTATTGGCCTATACTTAACCAAATATGAAGATAGAAGAAATTTTAGACAGAGATTCCTCATTCCACTCAGGTGGCAAGGCCTTAGAGAGCTCGCCAAAAGATTTGCACCACGTGGAATTGCCAAAAACATTCCACCATCCATTAAGGTACAGGTGGGCATAAACTGTATTCATCCTGAAGAAATAGCTTTAGATTTACGTTACTCTGAGGAAACATATTAAAATTTCTTATTTCTTTCTGAAGTCTTACTCCTACCGAGTTAGTGAGCTTGTCATCTGTGTATAAAGAAGACTCACTTTCAAGGAGAATGAAAAAATGGTTCTCTTCTATAATCAGGAACTCACCTCTGTATCCTCCCTAGTAACATCAGCCATCGTGACTCTGGCTCCCTAGCAACCATGTCTTTCTATGTCAGACAGCTTTATTTGAAACAATCTTCACTGGAGAAACCAGAGTTGAAAAGAGTCCACATAATTTTTTTTTAAATGAAATATCCATGAGAATCAGTACAGTCAATTCTCCCTTGGGATGCTAAGTAATTTTCCTTGTATAATTTCAATAAAAAATTTAAAGAGCATAGATTTGTCAAAGACCTGAATATATATATATTTCATCAGGTAAGTACTTTGTTGCAAATGTTATACTTAAAGAGCAGTCATATAAGAAATGGTAAATCTGTTCAAACTAGAAAGTTCTAAAAAGCAACACACCACATATTTCATGAGAACTTTGTGTTTCTAAACACAATTTTGATGCAACAGTCTGTCCTTTGAGTCTTTCTGCCCTACAGCCTCTGGGTGAGCTAATTTCTATATTGAGTTGGTTCTCAGCGCCAGAGGTCTGACAGAACATAGGAAAGTTTAAGCAAACAGTTCACTTTATTTGAAACGGATTTACTACTGTCATTGGGAACACTGTGTCCCTCCTGCCCTCGTTTTATGACCCATGAACCTGATGAGCTGGCTCCTGACACAGTTAATCCTCATCTGCACTCACAGTCCACCTCAGCCTTCCTCACCAGCCCTCTATACAACCTCCACTTCAAATCCACTGCCTTCTCAGCCGAAATCAGTGATCACAAAGAGTCAAACTCCATTGCCTGATTATCAGCAGAGTAACTTATATTCTTATTGAAATGAGAAAATACCAAAAAAAAAAATCATGCCTTACAAAATGACTGATATTCAAAACCAGGAAATAGTTCATACGGATATTAAACAAATAATATCAACTAAACAAATTGTATATTGTGTCTTCAAATCGTATTCTGTGCATAGAGATATGATATCTTAGGGAAAGTATTTTAAAAAATAAAAGCTTCAATAATAATAACAATAATAGTAATAAAAACAAATGTTTTTACAAATATATAGCATCTCAAACTGGAGAAGGGAATGGCAGTCCACTCCATGGAGAATCCCATGGACAGAGGAGCCTGGCAGGCTACAGTCCATGGGGTCGCAAAAGAGTCATGCATGATGGAGAGGCTGAAAGAACAGAAACTTTTAAAACTATTTAAACAAGCCGTACACAGGGTTAACTTGAAAAACTGTGAAACAAAAATGGCAGACTATTATTATTCCCACATTATAGATAGTGAGACCAAGACAGTGACTTGCTCAATGTCACCTGGTAAATTAGTGACAGAACAAATCTAGAACCAAGCTCTCCTAAGTAGGAATTCAGGGCACTGGAGGAAATCCTGAGCCTCTTAGAATCGGAATAAACTGCAACAGAAGCTCTCTTCATTGTGCATCTGTCTCTCCAGGTCCCAGGGTCAGTCCCACCTTAACTGATGCCCTTTCTCTCCTTTCAGGTCAACATCTATTATAATTGCTCCCATCTTACAGAAAAGTAGGAGAGACTATGCTGACTTAAGCTTTGCAGCTCTACTTACAAGAGGAGAATAGCATAACCGTAAGATATATGCCCCTGACCAAGATATTTAACAAGGAACCCAACAGTTTACTTTTCTAGGCTTTTGGAAAACAACTAAGAGAAGAGACAACAATCCGTCCTCACGGGGTTTACATTCCAGAAGTGGAGACATAATAACTAAGACATAATATACAGGTACATTATATAGCATGTTAGATCATGATAAATCCAAGGAGATCAAGATGGGGCAGGCTAGAGAGATTGGGGATACTGGATCATGGGTGGCAATGGGACTGAGTTGTTAGTGGTATAAAACAATCATTGAGGTATAAAATAATGGACAGTGTATGGTCCCTCCTGAAAAGAATCAAGCAGAATCTCATGAAGAAGAGAGGAACAGAGCAGGAGGGGCTGACCATAGACAAAGTACAAATAACATGCCATCACGAACACATTTTACTACTCACTACATAGACATTGTCTAGACAGGAAAAATCCTGTCTAAGGGATTACTTAATATATCAAAGTCAGTTTACATCCCCTACAACCTCGGGTGTTATGTCCCTCCAGGGACTAACTGATGAGATCTAAATTTGTGTTTGCTCCTCTGTTTAGGCTGAGCAGATTCCCATGTTTCCTCATACTCTGTATGCATCATATCCTGACTCCCCCTCAAGACAAATTCTAGATGCAAGAAACTCCATCTTTAAGCTATGTCCTTGTAGCTGGCACCCACCAAGTTCTGGAACCAAGGTCAACTTGATTCCAGACAAAGTGTCATCTCTCCTCTCCATGACTGTTGGTCTCATCAATCCAGGGCCCCTGGACTGATGAGCTTTAATTCCACTTATTCTCCATCCAAGGCCATTTTACTCCATACCATATTCCTTTCAAGAGGGAGTGGGATACCTTAGCAGTTTAGTGCATTTTTCTCTCTCCCACACTGTCTCATCCAAAATATCCGTTCCTTCCTCTTTTGGTCTTTTGTTTTTTTTCTCCTTCAACCAATCTGTAGACTCTGTTTCTCATAATGATTTACAGATTTCTGTCTTCTTTTGCAGATTTATCCAAATGGATCAGTACTGCTAAAGGCTTCTCCTAATGGTATTTGAAACATGATAGTTCTTAGATACAAATTGCTGCCTGATAGGAATTCTCTCTCTCTAATAAGAAGGCTCTCTTCCACCAAACTAAACTAGAAGGTCAGGTTCCAAGGTAGCCAGCTAATTTAAGCTCAAAATTCAGCTTCTGGAAAATTAAAATGAAAACCACTGGAGAACCTAAATATAGTTTAAACCTCTACTGTCCTTTGTACATACAGACAGTATCAAGAAAAGCAGTGCCTGACTAGGTAAGTCAAGTGTAACTACCATAGGATAAAAGAGAAATTTAACCACAAATGGAAAAGTGAATACAATAAACTGTTATACATATCCAATTCTTGAAAGGTTTGTTTTAAATATTTGAAGAACAAGCAGATATATTTCGATAAGTCCTGTTTATACAAAAGGAATCAGAAAAAGAAAGGATGAGCACTCATAAAGCTTACTTTAGTATGCTTTTTTCCCAAACATCAAAAGTAATAAAAAACTTTCTAAACATGACATAATTTATTCCCTAAAGATAAAGATAAATTGGAATCTACTTTAGTCTAGATTATTATATTTATTGTATTGATATATTTACTTTGTTACAACATATGAAAAATATTTTTACTTCAATAATGTTTTTTTAAAATTGTTTCCATTGTAAAATAGCATGTGCTCTTTAAGAACAATTTGGAAGAATCAGAAAATCACATATAACTGATTACATGTATAAAAGGACTGATCAGGTGCCAGAAGGGCAATTTTATGCCCCAAGGTAGAGTGTATGCCATTCCACACTAGCCTGGCTTCTTGGTTACCTTTTGGTCTTAAATACAACAGACGTTATATAACTTCCAGTGGTATCAGCAGGAATTAAATGAAGCTTAAATCAAGAAGGAAAGAAATATATAAATCAATCTGCATATACACTGGGGAAAAGTTGTGACCTGGCAGTCCTCACTCCTGGGTCCCATGGATGGGTCTGACATTGACTAGCTATGTGGTGAGGAACCTCTGGGTAGATCACCTGATGTCTCCTAGTCAAAATTCCATCAAATTGATATTACTCAAAACTAAGTCAGATTCAGATATTTTAATCAAGCACATTAAATAAAAGTCAGTCCTTCTGGGAAAAAAAAAATAGTAAGTATAAAAACTCAACTTTTATGTTTCACAAATTACCTACACAATTTATCTGATCAACAATAGCCTTTTATCTTAATTACCTGAGAAGAAAATGAAATATACTCTGAATTTTTTATCCTTATTATTGCTTTTCCCTATTCTCGGAAATTTTTTGAAGAAAACTAATTAAATGTATTTTCTTGATTGAGGACAAAAATAAGTACAAGACTATCTAAGTGCCTAGCTAGGTTGAGTCAGTTTAAATAGAAAGAATTTAATCATCCAAATTTACTGAGAGTGTTGTCAGAATTAAAGCTAGGCTCTTTAAATAAAGTGATCATGCTGAATTGCAAGAACAGCAAAATATAAGCTGGATTTTTCTCAAGACCATAGTGAATGTCTTTGCCTACACCCTTCAGTTCTAAAAAGGTTCTGTGCAAATTCTCTATCAAAGATTAGATATCAATGTTAGAGATCATTCTTCCAGTCTTTCACATTAATTTCACTTTCAGGGTGTCTCTAGAGACCAACCTAACCCAGCTCAATCTTACTTTGAAGGTCAAATCCTAGCAATTCTGGGACTGTTCTAAACTAGAGAGTCAGCAGGAGATTTCTTGATATTGGGTACATTTAGCTACATCTGAGTGACTGAACTGAACTGAACTAGCTACATCTAGGCAATAAAAATAGTTAACTCAAGAATCTCTTTCTGAATCTGTTCATACCTTATTTTGTCACTTATTCACAAATATTTCTTGAGTTTCATCTAGAGAGGCACTATTTTAGGCTCTTGAGTCAAAGATTCTTGTCCTCATGTCTTTGTGAATCTTATATTCTAATCTGGAGAGACAGATACTAGATGATACACGTTATACATGAGTACATCATTACAGTGTATTAGAATATGGTACGTGCTGTGAGTAAAAGAGAAAGTGGACCGTGCTAAGAGGGATAAAGTAGACCAGGACGGGGTGATTAAGGCAGGGTGGGGAATCGCACCAAAGTTTTTTTACTAAGTGACTAGAAGGATGGTGTGGTCATCAAATGATATTAGGAAGATGGAGGCAAGAGCGAGTGCACGAGGGGAGGGTCATGGGGCATGTGGGCTGAAGTTTGGAGATCAGAAGTTCAGTTTGGGATATGCCAAGAAAGAGCGTCTATTAGAAATGAACATCTGATGATCCACTTGATTCTGCCTTATATTAAGATGGAGCGGGAAAATGGTTCCTGATACTCACTCAGAGGTTGAAGGGGAAATTTGAAACCTCTAAAGAGAAACAAAGATATGTATGTCCTAATGAACCATTACCTTCTAAGGAAGAGCTTAGGATTTGATACAAACGAAGTTGAAATCTTTGTGTCTTGTCCATATAAGAATAGTAGTATTAAGTCTTACTTTCAGAAATGTAATAAACTTCATAGGAAATAGACACTTGGATCTTAAAAGAGAAAAACGTAAACTGTAAGCTACATGGAGAGGTTTCACAGCAAGAAGAAATAAACTTTCTTGGGGATTTGGAAGCCTAAAACAAGCTAGTTTTCCTTCTCTGGTTGTGCAAATTCCTATTGCCCTGAAACCTAGATTGGAAAGCAAGAAGCTGCAACTAAAGAATGTCATCTGTGGACAGTGGCATCTCCCACTACAGAGTCAATGTCATTGAATTTAGGAGAAAGTTGTAAAATGCTTCATAAAAATCTCTGACTTTATGAAGCCCACATACTGTCTAGGAAATGGTTATATAGTATTTCCACTAAATGTTTTTAACTTACGAATTGACTATATGTTGAATTTTAAAAAATGATCTCCCAGTAGACTGAAGACTTTTAAGAAGTGTTGGAGTGAGCGGTTGGTCCTCCCACTTAACACTCCACCTTTGTTTAGATAGAGCATCTCTTCCTCTGTGTCACTTTCAGAACTTCCCAACTCAGATCTCTCATCCACATCACAGTCTTTACCCCAAGCCAAGTATCTGAAGGTCAGGCAACACAAAATAATCCTTTCATATATCATCTCTGGATTTTATGCTTCTAAAGTCCTAGATCCATAATAAGTAAGCAGTTTATAAAATTACAGTGAGTTGTGTGTGTATGTGTCTATATATATATATATGTCTACATATAGATATGTGTTTTTATACATATACACATTTCAATACTCACACGTGTTCCTTAGTATCTTTTCAGATCCTTAGCAGCATCCTTATCTAGATGCATTAACAGAGACTCAGCAAAAGTTGCCAGTCTATTGATTGTCCCTCAGTGTCTGAAATTCAACTTAACTATTAACACAACATTTGAAATCATTTAATCCCCATTTTACTTTTCTCCACTGGAAAATGACCAAACTGTTGAAGGTGATGAAAGAGTTTAATTTTAAAGTAGTATTTTAAAAATTATTTCAAAGTCTCAATAACCATAAATGGATTTTTAAAAGATAAAAAATATAATTTTAAAAGATTTAAAAGTGTAAAAACTTACATAAAAATGTAATTAGAAAGGAAAATCCCACTGGCTTCCCATCTATAGCAGAACTGAATCCGATTACTTGGATTAGGTCAAGATTTCTGCATGATTAACATTTTATGATTCATTTAAAACGTCATGTAAATTGTAGAGCATTGCTGAGCCAAGCCAGATTTGATCTGTGAGCATTTTATTATATCTGACAAACCCTAATTTGGTTTGTTTTCATTTCTGTAGTGTTTAACTAATGCAAAAAAAAAAAATTGCATGTAAACGATGATTAAAAACTTGTTATCAAAAGAGTTACCATCATGTTGCTTTAAGCTTGTTTATTGGAGTATAATCGTATTCTCCAGCTTTTAAGGAAAAGAGGCAAATATCTCAGTTAATTACTGTTTCATTGCTAGTACCCCAGAGCAAGCGCAGTTAAGTGTTCAATGTTCCAAAGTAATTGGCAAGGACTTAGAAGAACCAGGACATATAAATTTGCACTAACAACTTAAGCTAATTGGCAAAATGGAAATAAATACAAGAATTTAGTGATGATCCGGCACTGAAATAAAAAGAACGGCTGACAGTGAGCACAAGCCAAGAACACAGTTCAGCTAAACCTGTGATAGCTACAAGACACTTTAATTGGGATTTCAAATGAAATAATGTGCTCAAATCACTCAGAGCATTTCTATTTAATCACTGTGCATGTACCTGAGAGGGAAATTTTTATACAGATAAGGGGCCACAGTAAGTAACAATGCTTCATGTCTACACTTTCTATACAATATCCACTAGTAAAGCAAAGGAATGTTGTTGTGAATGCAGAAAAAATGCCTCAAAAAATTATTTGTCCTGCAGATTGGTAAAACTGTCTCTGTGGCATTGAAAAAAAGAGCCCCAGACGTAGCACATTCCCTGAGTGAGGTTCATTACCGGGGAGACATTTCTACCTGTGTGATGACCACGTGCCAACCAAAGGCCAAAAAGCCCCAGGTCACTGTCACTCCTGTAAACATCACCAGTTACTATTATTGTGTTCTTAACTTGATTGTCTGAAGTCATTAAATAGAGCATATACTCTCCAGAACACAGTTGAGGGAGGGGGATTTTTTTTTCTTCCTTGCAAAGTTTCAACCACAGCACACCATTAAACAAAAAAGTTGGTAGTTGAAACCGCTGAGGTGGAGTCCAGTAATAAACTGAAACAGATGCTCTGCAGTGAGGGAAGGACGGTGCAGTGAGGCGGTAAGTGTTGACAGGGTAAACACAGCATCAGGATGGTGGTTGCACCCGCTCCTTTGACGGTAGCTCCGTGGTATGTTTATACACACGGCAAACAGGAGCTGGGAATTCATATGCAATGCCAGGATCTTAATTTTATGTTTTCCTTATTGAAATACACACCAGTTGTATACTTTACCCATCACCCCAACCCCTCCCCTAATCCCTTATTTCTCTCCAATCCCAAGGATGTGCTGGAGCTGGTCAGTGGTAGAGACAGTAGCGGCTGTGATATCCTCAGCATCTGGTCCCCAGTCTGCCTTTCCAGACTCATCTTCTACCCCACTCCCACAGTGCTCCCACAGTCTCTAACATGTCTGCATTTCAGCAAGCAGCCCCCCACTCCTGGGTCCTCCACATGTTGTTGCGACTTCTCTCTTCCAAGAACGTTCTTGACTGGCTACCATCTACCCATCCAGGACTCAGATCAGTCGCTAACTCCTCTTTGCGGTTCCTCCAATTTCTCCTGACAAGGAGTGTCTCAGAGTCAAAGATGTGCTTGGGAAAAAAAAAAAAAAAACCAGTTCTGCCAGTTATTAGGGGTATAACTCCTGTTCGTAGGATGACCCCTGTTTTCTCCTTTGTAAAACAAGCATATAAACATGGATCTGTCACTGTCCGCTGCCTCTCAGGGTTATTTGTGTGTGTGTGTGTTCAGTCACTACAAAGTTAGATGTTTAGCACAGTACCTGACACAAAGTATCCACCGAAGGCTGCTGTAATCCTTATCACTTGTTCTCCCAGAACACTTTGTCATGATTCTCTAATAGTGTTTATCAAATCATGTATTAATTGTTTGCTTGTCAATCTCCTACTTAGATAAGCTCTGCTCATCTCTGTCTCTCCAATAACCAGAAGGGGTCTGGCACCTAATATGTGATAAACGCTTATGTTCTTAATTAATACCCATAATTCATGTTCTTCATGGTAGTGTTTTAAAATGTTCTTAACTAAAGCTTTCAACTATGGCTTTTTCTTATCCACAACTCTGGATGAAACGCCAATAGAAGAATACAGCTCACTTGTACAGTTGTTCAGAAATCAGTGACAGCAGGCATTTCTGGAGGTGGAGGAGAAGGCAAAACTGACAAGAGGAAGGTACGAGAAAATCAGTCTTGAGGGAGACTGGGGCCCACTGAATGTTGTCACCTGAGCAGGACATGTAGTGGAGTTGGCATGGAAGAGTCAAAAATGACAGACAGATGGGAGCAACCACTGCAGAAAAGAACCTCAACAAACAGCATCGTTCACAACCTAAGAGTCACAGGTGAAAAGCAACCTGAGATGGTTTTCAGTGGTCAGAGAAACAAAGACAAGACAAGCAGGTTTGAAAAGCAACCAAACATAAATAATCAGTGAAATAAAAATCTTAATGGGTGGATTAAAATAGTCTAGGCCCAAGTAGGGAAAGAATTGGGTTTCCCTCAGCTGGTAAAGAATCCACCTGCAGTGCAGGAGACCCCAGTTCAATTCCTGGGCCAGGAAGATCCCCTGGAGGAGGGCATGGCAACCCACTCCAGTATTCCTGCCTGGAGAATCCCCATGGACAGAGGAGCCTGGAGGGCTGCAGTCCACGGGCTCGCAAAGAATCGGACACGACTGAGCGACTAAGCACAGCACAGCGCAGGAAATGAAAGGGTGCATTGGAAGACAGACATGAGAAAGACATTAATCTATCTGGGATATCTGAAATGATATATCTGAACTATATCTAGAATCCCTGGGATTAAAGATCATTATGCAAGTTCAATACTTAGGAATGTAGCTGGATGCACATATACTAAAAATTTTAATGTGTAATAAATACTTCGGTCAGATTAACTGTTTCCTGTTGTTCAGTTGCTCAGTAGTGTCTGACTCTTCACAGCCCCATGGACTGCAGCACGCCAGGCTTCTCTGTCCTTCACTCTCTCCCGGAGCTTGCTCAAACTCATGTCCATCAAGTCAGTGATGCCATACAACCATCTCATCCTCTGTCATTCCCGTGTCCACCTGCCTTCAATCTTTCCCAGCATCATGGTCTTTTCTAATGAGTCGGCTTTTTGCATCAGGTGGACAAAGTATTGGAGTTTCAGCTTCAGCATCAGTCCTTCCAATGAATATTCAGGGTTGATTTCCTTTAAGATTGACTGCTTTGATCTCCTTGCAGTCCCAGGGACTCTCAAGAGTCTTCTCCGACACCAGGATTCAAAAACATCAATTCTCCAGTGCTCAATTGTTTTCTAATATCATGTAATACTACGTATTCAATAGCTCTCAAGTTATTTATTGTATCTTAGAACTATATAAATTGATTCTTGTGACTAATATTTACAATATATTTGTTCATGTTTTGTCTAATATTAAAAATAGTGAGGACTTCCCTGGCAGTCCGGTGGTCAAGATTCCACACTCCCAATGCAGGGGTCATAGGTTTGATCCACGGTTGGCGAACTAAGATCTCACATGTCACACAACACAGCCTAAAAAAAATTAAAAATAACAAATATTTTTAAATGATGAACTTTCATAGTAGTAAATAATGTTTGCAGATTTTCTTCTGAAACTAGGGAGGATACATAGTTAAGACAGATACTCCATTCAAAAATACCACACACCAAACAATACTTAGAAACAGTAGTTAACCATACAAGTAATATATCATTTTGTGATTTGTGGTTTAAATTGTGAATAAAACATGATTAGCATAAATCCAAACTTTCATACTGGTGCAGTTTTCAAACCTACATGTTAAAAGGATTTTCACATATCTTCTTAGACATTGTTGCTGTTGTTTAGTTACTAAGCTGTGTCTGTCTCTTTGTGCAGCACACCAAGCTTCCCTGTCCTTCACTCTCTTCCAGTTTCTCAAACTCACGTCCATTGAGTCAGTGATGCCATCCAACCATCTCATCCTCTGTCGTCCCCTTCTCCTCCTGCCCTCACTGTTTCCCAGCATCAGAGTCTTTTCCAGTGAGTCAGCTCTTCACATCAGGTGGCCAAAGTATTGGAGCTTCAGCTTCAGCATCAGTCTTCCCAATGAATATTCAGAGTTGATTTCCTTTAGGATTGACTGGTTTGATCTCCTTGCTGTCCAAGGTACTCTCAAGAGTCTTCTCCAGCACTACAATTTGAAAGCATCAATTCTTCAGTGCTCGGCCTTCTTTCTAGTCCAACTCTCACATCCATCAATAACTCCTGGAAAAACGATAGCTTTGACTATATGGACCTTTGTCAGCAAAGTAATGTCTCTGCCTTTTAATACTCCATCTAGCTTTGTGATAGCTTTTTATTTTTTTTTTTAATTTATTTTTTGTCATACATTGATATGAATCAGCCATAGATTTACACGTATTCCCCATCCCGATCCCCCGTCCCACCTCCCTCTCCACCCGATTCCTCTGGGTCTTCCCGGTGCACCAGGCCCGAGCACTTGTCTCATGCATCCCACCTGGGCTGGTGATCTGTTTCACCATAGATAGTATACATGCTGTTCTTTTGAAATATCCCACCCTCACATTCTCCCACAGAGTTCAAAAGTCTGTTCTGTATTTCTGTGTCTCTTTTTCTGTTTTGCATATAGGGTTATCGTTACCATCTTTCTAAATTCCATATATATGTGTTAGTATGCTGTAATGTTCTTTATCTTTCTGGCTTACTTCACTCTGTATAAGGGGCTCCAGTTTCATCCATCTCATTAGCACTGATTCAAATGAATTCTTTTTAATGGCTGAGTAATATTCCATGGTGTATATGTACCACAGCTTCCTTATCCATTCATCTGCTGATGGGCATCTAGGTTGCTTCCATGTCCTGGCTATTATAAACAGTGCTGCGATGAACATTGGGGTGCATGTGTCTCTTTCAGATCTGGTTTCCTCAGTGTGTATGCCCAGAAGTGGGATTGCTGGGTCATATGGCAGTTCTATTTCCAGTTTTTTAAGAAATCTCCACACTGTTTTCCATAGCGGCTGTACTAGTTTGCATTCCCACCAACAGTGTAAGAGGGTTCCCTTTTCTCCACACCCTCTCCAGCATTTATTGCTTGTAGACTTTTGGATAGCAACCATCCTGACTGGCGTGTAATGGTACCTCATTGTGGTTTTGATTTGCATTTCTCTAATAATGAGTGATGTTGAGCATCTTTTCATGTGTTTGTTAGCCATCTGTATGTCTTCTTTGGAGAAATGTCTGTTTAGTTCTTTGGCCCATTTTTTGATTGGGTCATTTATTTTTCTGGAATTGAGCTGCAGGAGTTGCTTGTATATTTTTGAGATTAATCCTTTGTCTGTTGCTTCATTTGCTATTATTTTCTCCCAATCTGAGGGCTGTCTTTTCACCTTACTTATAGTTTCCTTTGTAGTGCAAAAGCTTTTAAGTTTCATTAGGTCCCATTTGTTTAGTTTTGCTTTTATTTCCAATATTCTGGGAGGTGGGTCATAGAGGATCCTGCTGTGATTCATGTCGGAGAGTGTTTTGCCTATGTTCTCCTCTAGGAGTTTTATAGTTTCTGGTCATACATTTAGATCTTTAATCCATTTTGAGTTTATTTTTGTGTATGGTGTTAGAAAGTGTTCTAGTTTCATTCTTTTACAAGTGGTTGACCAGTTATCCCAGCACCACTGCTAAAGAGGTTGTCTTTTTTCCATTGTATATCCTTGCCTCCTTTGTCAAAGATAAGGTGTCCATAGGTCCGTGGATTTATCTCTGGGCTTTCTATTCTGTTCCATTGATCTATATTTCTGTGTTTGTGCCAGTACCATACTGTCTTGATGACTGTGGCTTTGTAGTAGAGTCTGAAGTCAGGCAGGTTGATTCCTCCAGTTCCATTCTTCTTTCTCAAGATTACTTTGGCTATTCGAGGTTTAAGGAGCACATGTATTTTAATTTCATGGCTGCAGTCACCATCTGCAGTGATTTTGGAGCCCAAGAATATAAAATCTGACACTGCTTCCACTTTTTCCCCTTTTATTTGCCATGAAGTGATGGGGCCAATTGCCATCATCTTAGTTTATTTAATGTTGAGTTTTAAGTCAGCTTTTTCACTCTCCTCTTTCATGTTCATCAAGAGGTTCTTTAGTTCTTCTTTGCTTTCTGCCATTAGAGTTACATCATCTGCATATCTGAAGTTATTGATGTTTCTCCCCACAATCTTGATTCCAGCTTGTGCGTCATCTAGCCTGGCACTTCACATGATGTACTCTGCATGTAAGTTAAATAGCAGGTGACAATATATAGCCTTGATGTACTTCTTTCCCAAATTTGAACCAGCCCATTGTTTCATGTTCAGTTCTACTGCTACTTCTTGACCTGCATACAGGTTTCTCAGGAGACAAATAATGTGGTCTTGTATTCCCATATCTTTAAGAATTTTCCATGGTCTGTTGTGATCCATAAAGTCAAAGGCTTTAGTGTAGTTAATTGAAGCAGATGTATTTTTGGAATTCCATTGCTTTTTCTATGATTCAGTGGATGTTGACAATTTGATCTCTGGCTTCTCTGCTTTTTCAAAATCCAGTTTGTTTATTTGGAATTTCTCAGTTCAAGTACTGTTGAAGCCTATCTTGAAGGATTTTGAGCATTACCTTGCTAGCACGCAAAATGAGCCCTATTGCATGGTAGCTTAAACATTATTTAGCATGGCCTTTCTTTGGGACTGGAATGAAAACTAACCTTTCCC
This sequence comes from Cervus canadensis, assembly GCF_019320065.1. Lineage (NCBI taxonomy): Eukaryota > Metazoa > Chordata > Mammalia > Artiodactyla > Cervidae > Cervus > Cervus canadensis. The sequence continues at coordinate 68,373,038 of NC_057386.1, forward strand.
AGTCCTGTGGCCACTGCTGAGTTTTCCAAATTTGCTGGCATATGGAGTGCAGCACTTTCACAGCATCATCTTTTAGGACTTGTAATAGGTCAGCTGAATCCCAGAACCTCTGCTAACTTTGTTCTTAGTAATGCTTCCTAAGGCCCACTTGACTTCACACTTCAGGATGTCTGGCTCTAGGTGAGTGATCACACCATGGTGGTGATCTGGGTCATGAAGCTCTTTTTTGAATAGTTCTTCTGTGGATTCTTGCCACCTCTTTCTAATCCCTTCTGCTTCTGTTAGGTCCATACCATTTCTATCCTTTATTGTGCCCATTGTTGGATGGTATGTTCCCTTTGTATCTCCAATTTTCTTGAAGAGATCACTAGTCTTTCCCACCCTATTTTTTCCCCTCTGTTTCCCTATACTCTTCACTTAAGGCTGTCTCATCTCTCCTTGCTCTTCTCTGGAGCTCTGCATTCAGTTGTATATACCTTGCCTTTTCTCCTTTGCCTTTTGCTTCTCTTCTTTTCTCAGCTTTTTGTAAGGCCTCCTCAGACAATCATGTTGCCTTCTTGCATTTGTTTTTCTTTGGGATGGTTTTGATCACCACCTCCAGTACAATTATATGAATCTCTGTCCATAGTTCTTCAGGCACGTACCATATCTAATCCCTTGAATCTGTTCATCACCTCCACCATATAATCATAAGGGATTTGATTTGGTCATATGTGAATTGCTTAGTGGTTTTCCCTACTGTCTTCAACTTAAGTCTGAATTTTGCAATAAGGAGCTAATAATCTGAGCCACATCAGCTCCCAGACTTGTTTTTGCTGACTGTATAGAGCTGCTCCATCTTCAGCTGCAAAGAATATAATCAATCTGATTTCAGTCTTGGCCTTCTGGTGATGTCCATGTAAAGAGTCATCTCTTTTGTTGAAAGGGGGTGTTTGCTGTGACTAGTGTGTTCCCTTGACAAAACTCTGTTGGCCTGTGCCCTGCTTCATTTTGTTCTCTAAGCCCAAACCTTCCTGTTTTTCAGGGTATCTCTTGACTTTCTACTTTGGCATTCCAGCCCACTATGATGAAAAGACATCTTTTTTGGTTTTAATTCTAGAAGGTCTTGTAGGTCTTCACAGAAGCATTCAGCTTCAGCTTCTTCAGCATTTGTGGTTGGGGCATAACTTGGATTACTGTGATGTTGAATGGTTTGCCCTGGAAATGATAGAGTTCATTTGACAGCCTAGAGTTCAATGACAGCCTAGTTCATTCTGTCCTTGTGATAGTAGTTATAATGTGACACCTATGATTTCTTCACTGGTGAGCAGGAAGCAGGCAATTGGAGAGCAGTGATTTTGTCTTTCAGTCCGTGAGGTGGAGGTTTTCCAATTTTCCGGTTCCTGCCCAAGGCTGCACATCCCACCTGTGGGGTGGTGGGGCCACTTGTAGAACTAAAACATGCTTCCAGCAGATCCATGAGGATCACACACTTCAGGAGCAGTTATTCAGAACACAGAATGAACCAAAATGCCAACATGGCCAAGATGGGGACAGAAAGATCCACCTCAAGGGTAAAAATGAGGACAGGGTGATTTCAGTCCTTTTTCTGGGAATATCAGAAACACAGGTGGTGCAGTTCGTAAAGAATCCACCTGCCAATGCAGGAGACATGGGTCCGATCCCTGGGCCAGCAAGATCCCCTGGAGGAAGAAATGGCAATCCACTTCAGTATTCTTGACTGGAGAATCCCACAGACAGAGGAGCCTGGTGAGCTAGAGTCCATGGAGCCACAAAGAGTCAGTCATGACTGAGCCACTCATGCGCACATATCAGAAACACCTTTCCTAGGAACATGAAGCTAAAACGTAGGCATTTGGTATCATCTAACAAGAGTCCTGAAGGAAACACTGGGAAAGGCTTTCTAAGACCTAATAGGGTGAAATAGTAACAGTAACTCCTTGCATCTAGGTATATGGTGATGACAGTTAGGATTTCACCTTACCTTCTCATCTTCCCTGGGTGGGGCTTGTTAGTCATCATCATTTTACAGGGAAAGAAGCTGAGAAATCTCAGGTTAAGAGACTTGCCTTAAGCTACCCCATGGATGGATCTAAGAGCTTCTTTTCATTTCACCATTAATGCCATTGTTTTGAAATAGCCCTCACCCTTAGGGAGGACTGGAAGCTGAGCAGAAAGCTCACGTTTGTGAGAGAGTCCTCAGCTAGAATTAACACATGTACACACTGCTGTATTGCACTCCTATGTTAGAAACGACCAACGAGGACAAACTGTACAGAACAGGGCACGCCACTCGATATTCTGTGATAACCCAAATGAGAAAGATTTGGAGAAAGAATAGATAGGTGTCTATGCGTAGGCTGATCACTTTGATGTACACCTGAAACTAACATGACATTGTTAATCAACTATTGTTGTTGTTCAGTCCCCAAGTCTTGTCTGACTCTTTGTGATCCCACAGACTGCCGCATGCCAGGCTTCCCAGGCCTCCATCATTTCTAAGAGTTTGCTCAAGTTCATGTCCATTAAGTCAATGATGCTGTCTAACCATCCCATCCTCTGCCACCCTCTTCTCTACATGCCTTGTCTTTCCCAGCATCCCAACATATAGTTATAGTAATCAACTATACTCCAATATAGGTTGGTCATAGCTTTTCTTCCAAGGAGCAAGCGTCTTTTAATTTCATGGGTGCAGTCACCATCTACAGTGATTTTGGAGCCCAAAGAAATAAAGTCTGTCACTGTTTTCATTGTTTCCCCATCTATTAGTCATGAAGTGATGGGACCAGATGCCATGATCTTAGTTTTCTGAATGCTGGATTTTAAGCCAACTTTTTCACTCTCCTCTTTCATGTTCATCAAGAGGTTCTTTAGTTCTTCACTTTCTGCCATAAGGATGGTGTCATCTGCATATCTGAGGTTATTGATGTTTCTCCTAGCAATCTTGATTCCAGCTTGGGCTTCATCCAGCCCAGCATTTCTCATGATGTACTCTGCATATAAATGAAATAAGCAGGGTGACAATATACAGCCTTGACGTACTCCTTTCCCAATTTAGAACCAGTCTGTTGTTCCATGTCCAGTTTTAACTGTTGCTTCCTGACCTGCATACAGGTTTCTCAGGAGGCAGGTCAGGTGGTCTGGTATTCCCATCTCTTTAAGAATTTTCCACAGTTTGTTGTGATCCACACAGTCAAAGGCTTTGGCATACAGCCCTTAAATTATTTATAAAGCTCTTTCTGCTCTGGCCCCAGTGTATCTATCTAGTCTCACCCTCCGTCACTTTCCTTTGTTCACCGTATTCCCATCCCACCAAGTCATTCTGCTCCTCCATCCCTCCATGCCTGCTCATCCTCTGAACCATGGTCATGTGGCTCCTGCTACTGTAAACACCCACCCTTCCCTTACCATTTATACTAGCCAACTCCTGTTCACACTTCAAATCCCTTAGCTGTCATTTTCTACCCTAAACCTTATTTGCTCTAACATTCCTGCATTCTCCACATAACTGTAAAAAATACTAGGAGGGCAGGGTACAGGATTGACTGACTTACCATCAAATCCCTAGTGTCCTGCAGTGCTCATGAAATTAATACTTTTTCACATTGTTTCTAAACTTTTATTGGAATGTAAAATAGCTACAAAATCATATCCACATCTTAAGTTAAAAGCTCAATAAATTACCATAAATCAAATGCAGCATATCCCCCAGATTAAGACATAGAACACGATCCAGTGAAGACCCCCAATGCCTCTACTGGTCAGTACATTCCAGTGGGTAATGATAATCCTGATTTATCACAGCATAGATTAGTTTTGTGCTTGCTTTTACTTTACATAAATCATACAGTACATTTGCTCTTGGGTCTAATTCTTTTGTTCAGCATTATGTTAGGAGGAATCATCCATATTGTTGCATGTGGCTGTAGATCATTCTCGTCCCAGTAGGGCCTGCATCCAATAAATATTTATAAATGGAGATAATGCAGAAAACAATGATTGCTGAGATCCAGAAGAGGAAGTAAGTCTCCACACGTCATGGAATAAAAGAAGTGGACCAACTTTAATCTTCAAACTGGGTTTTCAAAGGTTCCAGGCAATCTAGCACATGGCCAAATGATAGGTGTCCCAGCACTCCCCCATGTCATAATAGCAAATGGAAAACATCGGCAGCAATAGGATTAATCCTTCCTTTATTCTGTTGTTTTATTTTTAAGGTGTGTCACCTCATAATCAGAATGGCAGAGCCAGGTGCAAAGGGCATCATTTGGATTATAGGATGGTGCGTAGAACACAACCTTCCTGGAGGTTACAAGTAAGCAATACAGACGTTAAATACGGAGTGACTTCCTGCTTTCCATTTTACGGCTTCCTTTTTCATAGGCCACGTGGTCTGTGAATCCCATCTGTCAGGAATGAGGGGTGTACAAAAGCAAGTAAAGGAAGCAGCAAATTGGAAAGTGGTGGAAGGAAGCAAATACTGGGAGACAGGGAGGGTGGGAGAGAGGCCTGGTGGGGGTGCCCAGAAGGACTGCCGTAGTTCTCAACTTCACGTGGGAGAAACCAGTGATGGCTGGGCTCCATCCCAAGCCAGCGATTCCAAGATCACCAGGGGTGCGGCTCTGGCAACAGCATTTTTTCAAGGCTTTCCAGGTGGTTCTTCCAGGCAACCTGGTTCGAGAACCACCGTTTTCAAACAGGGGCCAGAGTGAGACAATAAACAGACACACCTGAAGTTCTTCTCAAACTTTATTAGGAGGGAAAGCCACCTGGAGAGCTTGTTGAAGTTGTGGGTTTTCTCCAACCCGCCCACACCTCCCCCAGAAGATCAGCTTCAGTGGGTCTGGGTGAAGCTACGTTTGTAACAAGCTCCCAGTGATCCCGAGACACCCTGGGGAAGAGATGGTGGCTGAGGGGCAGAGGAGAGGCGGAAGTCTGACCCTGAAGATGACTCTTCCTCACCTTGGTCCCAGAGTGAGCTCACTCAAACTCGGTCCCGAAAAAGGTAACAACTTTTTTTTTTCTTAAAATGAAATGTGGTATAGGATAACAGAACATATGACTACTTATTAAAATTTTGAAACTTAAATCTTTCTAAAACTACTTGAATATCACTGAATGGCCACCAGGTACCTCTTCACTCTACTTTACACAGAAACAAACCTACCATGATGGTCTGAAAAGGACCCAGTATTTGAAAATGCATGGTTTTTCAAACTGGAGAGCTCTATCACACTGAGTGTGCTTTGATAAGATGATTATCTGATACTTAATAAGTATCCTTGAAAATTAACCCCGGACAGCTTTTAAGAAAGCCAGTACCTATACATACAAAGTATTTATCTGAATGACCTCTGAGATTTCTTTCGTTATAAGAGATGAAGAACTCAAGTCGAGAATATCCGTTTTTATCCCCCTTAACACCTGCTAAATCATCATTGGTTATTCTGTCATCCATTCAAACAGATTTCAGTGTAACAAAATACCATGGAAAGCAATTGTTGCATGAGATATTATTCAGCAAAACGTAAATGAAGGGTTCTTTGATGAGCATGCTCAGAAAGTCCCAGCCATTTAATCAGGGCCGGATGATGAATCAGATTGCCCACAACTGTGTGACCTTCCACAAATAGCTCGGCCTTCCTGGACCATAGCTTCCTTGCTTATAAAATGAGCCTGTAATAATAGCTCCATTTGCTGAGATCCTGTATGTTAGGCTTTTCATGTGTACTTTTATACAAAGCTCTATGAGATATCATTCCCTTGTATGATAAGGAAAATTGAAAATCCAAGAGGTTAAGTAATTAACCCAAGGTTAAGCTCCAAAATAACAGAACATGAAGCCAGATTTACTATCATTGTGGGCCCATGCCTTGCTCATCATTGTGTCCCTTGGTTTTAGCACAGTGCCTGGTACATGACAGAAGTTCAGTAAACATTTCCTAAGTCGCTAAATTAACTTGGCTCTTTTAAAAAGTCCCCCAATTATTGTATAATATGTGCATCAAAAAGTGGGTGCTGGGATTAACATCCTGAAATAAATTGTATGACCCCATATAAGAAACATTTGAGAAGCTCAGAATTTTGTCTCCAGAGAGTTGAGAGGAAGGGGCCACAGGGTTGCTGGGTGGCCGTTTGCCATGGTAACCAGAAAACGGGATAGGGCAAGAGTCCTGGTGTACTCCCCACCTTCCTAGTTTTGGGATTTTTAAAACCGGCTGGCTAATCTCAGTTTTCTCATCTGTGTGAGCCAATGTGAATCCAGTGATCCCTCTGTTTCGTTCAAATGCAAACTTGCAGCATACACACTTTTGTAAATAAAAAAGGCAGTTTACCACCCCAATTTAAATGTCACCCAACATTCACTCATCTAGGGGAAAATCCAACTCTAATTTGCATAGGGCTATCTCTAAATAGGGTCACTCAGATCTTTTGTAGATCCTGTTTATCCAAGGATCTACAGTCCTCCTTGACTCAATTTTGTTGCTGTTCCATTGATGAGTCATGTAGGTAGCCTCTTTTTCAGATGACAAGGAAGGGCAAATCCAATGTTATATTCAAAGTGAGCAAAGTACTTCAATTTCACTCAGTGGTCCTTGAGTTCTCTCTTAGCAAGATTAGCCTACAAAGCATTTTTAAAAAAAGAAAAAAACTATGCAAATAAAAGTGTTGTTAGCATGTTCAGGACTTGGTAAGGGCCACTGAGTCAAAAGTTATTCTAGCTTTAGAACCTTACCCTTAACAATTACGGTTATGGGGTGGCTGCACAATAATTCTTAGCCCAGTCAGATAAATGGAAATGGGAATCTGGAGATGCATTCAGACCACCCAGGGGAGGGAATAGTAAATCTAGCTTAGGTCAGAGATAACTCCTTTGCGATCTGATTTCATGAGGTACCAGTTACTATGTCTCTATCATCCGTGCTGACAGCCTGTTCTTTTTCATTCCATTTCTCTCTTACCCATTTAATCTGCATTGTATTTTTACTGTGTGCATGAGGTGGTGAAGATCAAAGAAGCAGCAGAAAAAGGGACTTAACTTTTGGGGGAGGGAGACACACAAACAAAAACTCTCCACCAATGACTACTGGTACTAAAAACTCAGACGTTGGACACAAACAGACCTGACTTTTAATCCCAGGTCGACTGACCGGCTGCATAAACCCAAATAGGTTATTTCACCTTTCTGAGTTTAGTTTCCTCATCTGCAGTCAACCAGTAAATAACGATGATGATAATGATATTTACTTCATAAACCTATAATTACTTAAGTAACATGCATATAAAAGGTCATGGACTCAATTATATATCTGAGCCTCCAAAAATAAGAGCTGCTCAGGGTATGCAGAGTTGAGGGAGTAATTAATTTTAACCAAGGTCATGGTACAGGTTTCCTAGATGCTTCACAGACTCACTGCCCTTGATCCCAAAAAAGAGTCCTTTCTTCTTGAAACTCACTTGGTTTTGCCTGTCATATAGCCTGATCCAATATTCATCTCAAGATCTGTTACAAAGGCCTCTGACTTTTTGCTGACTGCTTTTCCTTTCTCTCCCCAAGGTTTAGTCCTGGAGTCCTGCATCTTCCATTTGACCAGATTCCCTCTTAGGGATCAACTGCTACATCTGTGCTTCTGACACCTTCATCCCCACCTTCAGAGCTGAGTGGCCCTCCAAACTGGAAGGGCAGAGCACACACCAAAAAAAGCCAGACAGAGCAGGGCTCCAACATTGGCCAGAGAACACAGAGCTGAAGACCAGAGGGCAACCTCTGAGCTCGTTGCAAACACAAGCCCTCTTTGCAAAGGTCCACCTCTCCTGTCAACTTCTCTGGGTTGGGGGAAACACTGCTGTGCAAACTTCCTCAAGTACTGCTCTTATTAGCTTTCCTTCCTTCTTCAAGTTCTCCCTATTACCTTACACTTCAAACATGAGCTTCTTGGCAAGGACCCCTTCTCTGCACTCATCAGTACACACCTCTCCCCACGCTACTCTCATCAAGCCATCTCTTTGCTGACAAATTTGGTAGCCTGCTTATTTCAAAGTAATCGTAGATGCAAAAGTACCTAGTGTTTTACCACACACCTAGACTGTTCAGTAACAACTCACATGTTTAGAGACGTGAGGAAGTTTTGTGGGTTGGTTGATCACGCACATGCATATGGGTCTGGTTTTGCCATTTCCGTGTGGTGACTCCACATGCCTGCTGTCCCTTCCATGGACACCCCTAGAGATGGGCCTCTCTCTGCCATCCGCTTTACAGGGAAGACTTCTGACTTGCCTCTGCATACAACCCAAAATTTCTAGACACAGACTGGAACGGTCAGAGCCGGAGGGGAAAACAACCATAGCTCTATTGCAGGTTCAGATGCAAGATATTTATAGTGTTATATACTACCTTAATGGAAACTTGTAAGAAGAACAAGCAATGTTCTAAACAGACACTTGCTTTTTTTCTGTAGAACAGAGAGTATGTTTTTTATTGCTCAGTTAAATCTGAACCTCTTGGTTGGAAAGACAATGAGATTTATGCTTCCCTAAGAGTTAAAGCTTCTCAAACTGCACATCTGAAGACTCAGCTGACATTCACAGAGAGGGCGAACTCAAGCTCTCACTCATTTAACAGATATTTCTTGAGATCATGTTATGGTCACAGCCCTGTTCTAGATTCTTTATGGAGCAAAAAACCCCTCAAGAGACCTCTAATCTATTAAAGTACACTAGATAACTATGCAAATTATGCAAAGATTCACGTTCTGGTAAAACACAAAGAGAAAAATATATGTGTTATAAATGGTTGAAGAAATCAGGAGATTGAATGTGTTTGGAGAGATCCCAATATATTTACAAGTATCCTGTTATATGAACTGTAACAGTAGGTAAAATTTTTGACAGGTAGAGGTGAGGAGGGAATTTTATAGGTTGAATTATATGAGCAGAGTGTGACATGGGGTTCTGCAGAAGACAGTGAACAGCCTAGTTTGACTATATGTACAATAGGTTTGCAGAAGTAAAATATGACAGGATTGGAGAGGGAGGCAAAGGTCTGGACATGAATGGCCTTAATTTTCAAGCTAAGGCATCTGGATTTAGTTTAAAAGTAAGTTCGAATCCACTGAAGGATTTTTGAACAACCAAGATCTACACTGTACTTTATGTGGCTAAATTCCCAGATGATCTTAAAGGCTTTGCCCATGAGTCAGTCAAGGTCCTCCTCATTTTTTTCTTGTTGGAGTTATTGGCATAGTAACCAGTCTTTCATCCAAAACTAATTACCTGGGGGTATTCATGAGTAAGTATGCTGTTAGTGTGTGATATCTGTATTGTCTAACATACTAAATTCTGTTCTGACTGTGTCATTACCTAATTTTCTCTCTTACTGTATGGCAATATAATATTACAAAGGTCTAATATTTTAGATGGCAGAGACCATATCTCACTGGTCTCTCTATCCCCACTGATTAGCATAATGTTGACCTGTAGTAGATTTGTCATGACCTTGTACTGTAGTCATGGAGTAAATGAATGAGAATGTGCAGGCAGAAATGTCACTTGGAGGATTACTGGTGTGAACAAGTGACAACGAGGCTAGAACTGAGGTTGGAGTATTGGAAATGAAGATGAGAGTTGCAACAAAAATAGGTTAAGCCCTAGAACATTTTCCAAAATTATAATGGAAAAGTACAATCTTGTTCCTCTTTTGTGAGTTACAGACTGCCTTAGTAAATAATGATTTAGGCTTACTGGTCTACATATCTAACAAAGAGAGCATGGGTCAAGATAGTCCTCACAGAAAATATAGGAAATATGTCTTGTTCTCCTGCCTTGTGTGTGGATGTGTAGGTGCACACTACAACACACAAGCAAATGTACACACACACACACATACACAACCATCCTTGATTTCTGGATTTTACTACTAATTAAGAAATGAAACAGAAGACTAACTGTGACCAAAGAAGCAATGAGACCCAAAAGAAGCAAACACATAACAGGTGTTTCAAAACATATAAGTCCTTAAGAAATAGTAATAATTAACAAAGCATCTCACCAACAGTCATGATATAGCCAGCGAGCTAAATTTTTTATGCCAGAAAAGAAAAAATAAGATTAAGTTAACATTGCTGGCCAAGCAAACAAACAAACAAAAAACGTGGTTAAAATGGCTAAAATCCAAAACACTGAAAAGCTGGCAAGGATGTAGAGTAAAAGGAACTCCACTCATTGCTGGTGGGAATGCGAAATGGCACACCAACTTTGGAGGATAGCCTAAGGATTTCTTACCAAACTAAACACACTCTTACCATATCACCCAGCAGTTAGATACTCAGGTGAATCAAAAATTTACATGTGCACAAAAGTCTGTACACAAATGTTTATAGCACTTTTATTCATAACTGCCAAACTCAAAAGCAACCAAGATATCCTTCAATATGCAAATAGATAAACAAGCTGTAGTATATCCATATAATGGAGCATTGTTATTGTTCTTATTTAGTTCCAAAGACATGTTCAACTCTTCGTGACCCCATGGACTGCAGCCCACCAGGCTCCTCTGTCCGTGGGATTTCCCAATAAAGAACACTGGAGTGGGCTGCCATTTCCTCCTCCAGGGGGTCTTCCCAGCCCAGAGGTCACACCCGTGTCTCCTGCACTGGCAGGTATATCCTGGGCCACTGACTGGGCCACCGGGGAAGTCCCTGAGGAGCTCTGCTGTTGTTCACTTCCTCAGATGTGTCTGACTCTTTGCCACCCCATGGACTGCAGCACGCCAGGCTTCCCTGTCCTTCACCATCTCCTGGAATTTGCTAAAACTCATGTCCATCAAGTTGGTGATGCCATCCAACCATCTTGTTCTCTGTCGTCCCCTTCTCCTCCTGCCTTCAATCTTTCCCAGCATAAGGATCTTTTCCAGTGAGTGAGTTCTTCGCATTAGGTGGCCAAAGTATTGGAGCTTCAGAATCAGTCCTTACAATGAATATTCAGGACTGATTTCCTTTAGGATTGCCTGGTTTGATCTCCTTGCAGTCCAAGGGACTCTCAAGAGTCTTCTCCAACACCACAGTTCAAAAGCATCAATTCTTCAGGGCTCAGCTTCCTTTACAGTCCACCTCTCACATTCATACATGACTATTAGAAAAACCACAGCTTTGACTAGATGGACCTTTGTTGGCAGACTAATGTCTCTGCTTTTTATTATGCTATCTAGGTGGGTCATAGCTTTTCTTCCAAGGAGCAAGTATTTTTAAATTTCATGGCTGCAGTCACCATCTGCAGTGATTTTAGAGCCCAAAGAAATAGTCAGCCACGGTTTCCACTGTTTCCCCATCTATTTGCCATGAAGTGATGGGACCAGATACCACAATCTTCATTTTTTGAATGTTGAGTTTTAAGCCAGCTTTCTCTCCTCTTTCACCTTCATCAGGAGGCTCTTTAGTTCCTCTTCACTTTCTTCCATAAGGGTGGTGTCATACGCATATCTGGGGTTAGTGATGTTTCTGCTGACAATCTTGATTCCAGCTTGTGCTTCACCCAGCCTGGAATTTTGCATGTTGTACTCTGCATAGAAGTTAAATAATCAGGGTGACAGTATACAGCTTTGAAGTATTCCTTTCCCAATTTTGAACCAGTAGTCCATTGTTCCACATCAGTACTAGCTATTGCTTCTTGACCTTCATACAGGTTTCTCTGGAAGCAGGTGAGGTGGTCTGAATGGAGCTTTATTCAGCAATTTAAAAATCAGCTATCAGGCCACAGAAATATAGGGAAGAAACTTAAATGTATATTTACTAAGTACAAAGAAGCCAATTTGAAAAGGCTGCATATTCCAACTATATGGCATTCTGAAAAGGTGAACTATAGAGATAGTAAAAAGCCAGGAGCTACCAGTAGGAGGGAGAAGGAAGAAAGAAGTGAAGGATAAATGGGTGGAACACAGAAGATTCCTCCATGATACTATATTGGTGGATATATACCATTATATGTTTATCAAAGCATATAGAATGCATAATATGAAGAGTGAGCCCTAAAGTAAGCTATGGACTTAGTAATAATGTATCACTGTCTGTTCACCAGTCTTATCAGATGTGAGTTCTCAGGTAACTTTGGGGTAAAAAACCCCCCTGACAGTGTGGAAGACACAGGAGATGCAGGTTCCATCCCTGGTTGGGAAGTTCCCTGGAGTACGGCATGCAGCCCACGCCAGTGTTCTTGCCTGGAGAACCCCATGCACAGAGGAGCCTGGTGGGTTGCAGTCCATGGGGTCACACAGAGTTGGGCTCAGCTTAACAACTGAGCACCCAGGCACGCAGTCTTCATATGCGCCATGCTAATGCAAACTAGTGACACTAGAGAACCAGTACCTGAGAGTAGGAGGGATGGATGAGAAATTTTTTATTTTTATTTTTTTTTTCCAGTAGGTTTTGTCATACATTGATATGAATCAGCCATAGATTTACATGTATTCCCAATCCCGATCCCCCCTCCCACCTCCCTCTCCACCCGATTCCTCTGGGTCTTCTCAGTGCACCAGGCCGGAGCACTTGTCCCATGCATCCCACCTGGGCTGGTGATCTGTTTCACCATAGATAGTATACATGCTGTTCTTTTGAAATATCCCACCCTCACATTCTCCCACAGAGTTCAAAAGTCTGTTCTGTATTTCTGTGTCTCTTTTTCTGTTTTGCATATAGGGTTATCGTTATCACCTTTCTAAATTCCATATATATGTGTTAGTATGCTGTAATGTTCTTTATCTTTCTGGCTTACTTCACTCTGTATAATGGGCTCCAGCTTCATCCATCTCATTAGAACTGGTTCAAATGAATTCTTTTTAATGGCTGAGTAATATTCCATGGTGTATATGTACCACAGCTTCCTTATCCATTCGTCTGCTGATGGGCCTCTCGGTTGCTTCCATGTCCTGGCTATTATAAACAGTGCTGCGATGAACATTGGGGTGCACGTGTCTCTTTCAGATCTGGTTTCCTCGGTGTGTATGCCCAGAAGTGGGATTGCTGGGTCATATGGCAGTTCTATTTCCAGTTTTTTAAGAAATCTCCACACTGTTTTCCATAGTGGCTGTACTAGTTTGCATTCCCACCAACAGTGTAAGAGGGTTCCCTTTTCTCCACACCCTCTCCAGCATTTATTGCTTGTAGACTTTTGGGTAGCAGCTATCCTGACTGTCGTGTAATGGTACCTCATTGTGGTTTTGATTTGCATTTCTCTGATAATGAGTGATGTTGAGCATCTCTTCATGTGTTTGTTAGCCATCTGTATGTCTTCTTTGGAGAAATGTCTGTTTAGTTCTTTGGCCCATTTTTTGATTGGGTCATTTTTTTTTCTGGAATTGAGCTGCAGGAGTTGCTTGTATATTTTTGAGATTAATCCTTTGTCTGTTTCTTCATTTGCTATATTTTCTCCCAATCTGAGGGCTGTCTTTTCACCTTACTTATAGTTTCCTTTGTAGTGCAAAAGCTTTTAAGTTTCATTAGATCCCATTTGTTTAGTTTTGCTTTTATTCCAATATTCTGGGAGGTGGGTCATAGAGGATCCTGCTGTGATTCATGTCGGAGAGTGTTTTGCCTATGTTCTCCTCTAGGAGTTTTATAGTTTCTGTTCTTACATTTAGATCTTTAATCCATTTTGAGTTTATTTTTGTGTATGGTGTTTGAAAGTGTTCTAGTTTCATTCTTTTACAAGTGGTTGACCAGTTTTCCCAGCACCACTTGTTAAAGAGGTTGTCTTTTTTCCATTGTATATCCTTGCCTCCTTTGTCAAAGATAAAGTGTCCATAGGTTCGTGGATTTATCTCTGGGCTTTCTATTCTGTTCCATTGATCTATATTTCTGTCTTTGTGCCAGTACCATACTGTCTTGATGACTCTGGCTTTGTAGTAGAGTCTGAAGTCAGGCAGGTTGATTCCTCCAGTTCCATTCTTCTTTCTCAAGATTACTTTGGCTATTCGAGGTTTTTTGTATTTCCATACAAATTGTGAAATTCTTTGGTCTAGTTCTGTGAAAAATACCGTTGGTAGCTTGATAGGGATTGCATTGAATCTATAGATTGCTTTGGGTAGAATAGCCATTTTCACAATATTGATTCTTCCAATCCATGAACACGTATGTTTCTCCATCTGTTTGTGTCCTCTTTGATTTCTTTCATCAGTGTTTATAGTTTTCTATGTATAGGTCTTTTGTTTCTTTAGGTAGATATACTCCTAAGTATTTTATTCTTTTTGTTGCAATGGTGAATGGTATTGTTTCCTTAATTTCTCTTTCTGTTTTTTTCATTGTTAGTATATAGGAATGCAAGGGATTTCTGTGTGTTAATTTTATATCCTGCAACTTTACTATATTCATTGATTAGTTCTAGTAATTTTCTCGTAGAGTCTTTAGGGTTTTCTATGTAGAGGATCATGTCATCTGCAAACAGTGAGAGTTTCACTTCTTCTTTTTCTATCTGGATTCCTTTTACTTCTTTTTCTGCTCTGATTGCTGTGGCCAAAACTTCCAACACTATGTTGAACAGTAGTGGTGAGAGTGGGCACCCTTGTCTTGTTCCTGATTTCAGGGGAAATGCTTTCAATTTTTCACCATTGAGGGTGATGCTTGCTGTGGGTTTGTCATATATAGCTTTTATTATGTTGAGGTATGTTCCTTCTATTCCTGCTTTTTGGAGAGTTTTAATCATAAATGAGTTTTGAATTTTGTCAAAGGCTTTCTCTGCATCTATTGAGATAATCATATGGTTTTTATCTTTCAATTTGTTAATGTGGTGTATTACATTGATTGATTTGCGGATATTAAAGAATCCTTGCATTCCTGGGATAAAGCCCACTTGGTCATGATGTATGATTTTTTTAATAGGTTGTTGGATTCTGTTTGCTAGAATTTTGTAAGGATTTTTGCATCTATGTTCATCAGTGATATTGGCCTGTAGTTTTTCTTTTTTTGTTGGGATCTTTGTTCATGTTTTGGAATTGGGTGATGTGCCTCATAGAATGAGTTTGGAAGTTACTTCTTCTGCAATTTTCTGGAAAGAAGTTTGAGAAGTAGGTGTTAGCTCTTCTCTAAATTTTTGGTAGAATTCAGCTGTGAAGCCATCTGTCCTGGGCTTTTGTTGCTGGAAGATTTTGATACAGTTTCGATTTCTTGCCTGTGATGGGTTCTGTTAAGATCTTTATTTCTTGCTGGTTCACGTTTGGAAAGTTATACTTTTCTAAGAATTTGTCCATTATATCCAAGTTGTCCATTTTATTGGCATAGAGCTGCTGGTAGTAGTCTCTTATGATCCTTTGTATTTCAGTGTTGTCTGTTGTGATCTCTCCATTTTCATTTCTAATTTTGTTAATTTTGGTTCTTCTCTCTTTGTTTCTTAATGAGTCTTGCTAATGGTTTGTCAATTTTGTTTATTTTTTCAAAAAACCAGCTTTTAGCTTTGTTGATTTTTGCTATGGTCTTCTTTAGTTTCTATTGCCATTATTTCTGCCTTATTTTTAAAGATTTCTTTCCTTTCTGCTAACTCTGGGGTTCTTCATTTCTTCCTTCTCTAATTGCTTTAGGTGTAGAGTTAGGTTATTTATTTGACTTTTTCTTGTTTCTTGAGGTAAGCCTGTATTGCTATGAACCTTCCCCTTAGCACTGCTTTTACAGTGTCCCATAGGTTTTGGGTTGTTGTTTTCATTTTCATTCGTTTCTATGCATATTTTGATTTCTTTTTTGATTTCTTCTATGATTTGTTGGTTATTCAGAAGCATGTTATTTAGCCTCCATATGTTTGAATTTTTAACAATTTTTTTCCTGTAATTGAGATCTAATCTTACTGCACTGTGGTCAGAAAAGATGACTGGAATGATTTCAATTTTTTTGAATTTTCCAAGACTAGATTTATGGCCCAGGATGTGATCTATTCTGGAGAAGGTTCCGTGTGCACTTGAGAAAAAGGTGAAGTTGCTTGTTTTGGGGTGAAATGTCCTATAGATATCAATTAGGTCTAGCTGGTCCATTGTGTCATTTAAAGTTTGTGTTTCCTTGTTAATTTTCTGTTTAGTTGATCTATCCATAGTTGTGAGTGGGGTATTAAAGTCTCCCACTATTATTGTGTTACTATTAATTTCCTCTTTCATAGTCGTTAGTGTTTGCCGTACATATTGCGGTGCTCCTATATTGGGTGCATATATATTTATAATTGTTATATCTTCTTTCTTGGATTGATCCTTTGATCATTAGTAGTGCCTTCTTTGTCTCTTTTCACAGCTTTTATTTGAAAGTTTTTTAATTCTGATATGAGTATTTGCGACTCCTGCTTTCTATTTGGTCTCCATCTTGCATGAAATTATTTTTTCCAGCCCTTCATTTAGGCTGTATGGTCTCTTGTTTGAGGTGGGTCTCTTGTAGACAGCATATATGGGGGTCTTGTTTTTTGTATCCATTCAGCCAACTTTGTCTTCTTGGTTGGGCATTCAACCCATTTACATTTAAGGTAATTATTGATAGGTGTTGTCCCGTGCCATTTACTTTGTTGTTTTGAGGTTCACGGTTTTATACAACCTTTCTTGCATTTCCTGTCTAGAGAAGGATCCTTTAGCATTTGTTGAGAGCGTGTTTGGTGGTGCTGAATTCTCTCAGCTTTTGCTTATCTGTAAAGCTTTTGAGTTCTCCTTCATATCTGAAATGAGATCCTTGCTGGGATACAGTAATCAGTTGTAGGTTATCTCTTTCATTTACTTTCAGGACGTCTGCATTCCCTTCTGGCCTGGAGGGTTTCTATGATAGTCAGCTGTTATCCTTATGGGGATCCCTTTGTGTGTTATTTGTTGTTTTTCCCTTGCTGCTTTTAATATTTGTTCTTTGTGTTTGATCTTTGTTAGTTTGATTAATATGTGTCTTGGGGTGTTTCGCCTTGGGTTTATCCTGTTTGAGTGGCTATTTCCTTCCCCATTTTAGGGAAGATTTCAGCTATTATCTCCTCGAGTATTTTCTCATGGCCTTTCTTTTTGTCTTCTTCTTCTGGAGACTCCTATGATTCGAATGTTGGGGCGTTTCACAGTGTCCCAGAGGTCCCTGAGGTTGTCCTCATTTCTTTTCCTTTTTTCTTTTTTCCTCTCTGCTTCATTTATTTCCACCATTTTATCTTCTACCTCACTTATCCTATCTTCTGCCTCCGTTATTCTACTCTTGGTTCCCTCCAAAGTGTTTTTGATCTCATTCATTGCATTGTTCATTTTTAATTGACTCTTTTTTATTTCTTCTAGGTCTTTATTAAACAATTCTTGTATCTTTTCAATCTTTGTCTCCAGGCTATTTATCTGTAACTCCATTTTGTTTTCAAGATTTTGGATCATTTTTATTATCATTATTCTAAATTCTTTTTCAGGTAGATTCCCTATCTCCTCCTCTTTTGTTTGACTTGGTGGGCATTTTTCATGTTCCTTTACCTGTTGGGTATTTCTTTGCCTTTTCATCTTGTTTAGATTGCTGTGTCTGGAGTGGACTTTCTGTATTCTGGAGGTCTGTGGTTCTTTTTTATTGTGGAGGATTTACCCAGTGGGTGGGTAGACGATTGGCTTGTCAAGGTTTCCCGGTTAGGGAAGCTTGCGTCAGTGTTCTGGTGCGTGGAACTTGATTTCTTCTTTTGGAGAGCAATGGAGTGCCCAGTAATGAGTTTTGAGATGGGTCTATGTGTTAGGTGTCACCTTGGGCAGTCTGTATGTTGACATTCGGGGCTATGTTCCTGTGTTGCTGGAGAATTTGCGTGGTATGTCTTGCTCTAAAACTTACTGGCTCTTGGGTGGGTGTTGGTTTCCAGTGTAGGTATGAGGCTTTTGGACGGTCACTTATTGCTTAAAGTCCATGTAGTCAGGAGTTTTCTGGTGTTCTCAGGTTTTGGGCTTAAGTTTCCTGCCTCTGGATTTCAGTTTTATTCTTCCTGTAGTCTCAGGACTTCTCCAACTATACAGCACTGATAATAAAACTTCTAGGTTAATGGCAAAAAGATTCTCCCCTGTTAGGGACACCCAGAGAGGTTCACAGAGTTACATGAACAGGAGAAAAGGGAGGAGGGAGATAGAGATGAGCAGGAGGAGAAAAAGGGGGACTCAAGAGGAGAGAGACAGATCTACGCAGCTGTCTGTTCCCAGAGTGTTCTCCGTATCTCAGACACCTACAAGGATTCACAGAATTGGATTGGGAAGAGAAGGGGAAAGGATGAAATAGAGGTGTTCTGAGGTAGAAAACAGAGAGTCAAGATTGGGAGAGAATAATCTTCGGTTTAAAGATAGGGCTTCTCTTTTTTTTTTTTTGTAAGGTTATAGTGTAGTGAAAATGAAAATGAAGAGTAGTAGAGGAGTACTAGAGGACTTTAAAAGAAATAAGAGAAAAAGAAAAAAAGAAAATAAAAGAGAAAACGGAAAGGAAAAAAAAGAAGAAAAAAGAAAAAAAAAAGAAAAAGAAAAAAAAAAAAAAAAAAAAAAAAAAAAAAAAAAAAAAAAAAAAAAAAAAAAAAAAAAAAAAAAAAAAAAAATTTTTTTTTCCTCTAATTAAAAAAATCGTAAAAATCTATGAAAATGAAAGTTAAGGAGTAATGGGGGAGTAATAGGGAATTTTAAAGGAAAATAAAAGAGAAAAAATAAAAAAGAAAAAATATAAAAAGAAAAAAAAATTTTTTTTTTTTCCTTACTTAGAAAAAAAAAGTAAAAATATATCTAGGAGTTTCTCTGGAGCTGCTGTGGTCAGTGTGGGTTCGGCTCAGTTTCAGATAGCTCCTCGTTCCAGCTTACACTTCTCGATATCTACAGGGCCCTTCCAGTGAAGTCGGTGTTTTCTAGAGGGATTTTAATCTGTTGCACCAGTCCCTTCTGAAGCGGTTCCCTTTGTTTATTTGGCTTCTGTTTGCCGGTCTCTTCAGACCCTCATTTCCGCCCTGACACAGGCCGGCGGAGGTGGACTCTTATTCAGTCAGCTAGTTCCGTTGCGCTGCTGGGAGGGGCTGACGCTGCGGGGAGGGGCTGGCGCTGCGGGGCGGGGCTGACGCTGCGGGGAGGGGCTGGCCCTGCGGGGGCGGGCTGGCGCTGCCGGGAGGGGCTGACGCTGCTTTCTCCGTCTGCGCTGCTCAGGCTCCCGGCTGTTCTATATGGAGCGCGCCCCGCGCTGCGCTAGGTTCCAGCCCTCGGGTGTTACACAAAAGCGCGGAAGGAAAAGCTGCGCCTGCTCTCTGTGCCTTCCCCGTCAGAGCGGTCCAGGCAGCGAGGGGCTTGATGGGCGCACTATCCCCAGGTGTGGCGCACTCACTCCCTTCCGCGGACCCAGTCTCAGTTTCCGCTGGCGCCAGTCGGGTGCGCGCGCCTTCCGCCCTCCACGTCCCCAGCCCCAGTCCCCGCCCGCGCCGGTCGGGTGCCTGCGCCCTGTGTCTCGCCGCGACCTTCCCCTCCCCCCTGCCTCCTGCCTCCGGCGGGGCTGGGCGGGTCCGCAGCCTGCGACCTCTTCTTGGGACTTTCTCCGTCCCTTTGTTCTGCGAACGGCCGGCAGTGTGTTCCGGCCGGTCAACTCTCTCCCCCTTGGTCTCCCACAGTTCAAGTTGGCACCTCACAGAAGCTCCCTCCGATTGTCCTCAGGGCACTCAGGCCCGGACCCTAGCCCAAGCAAGGCCGCCTAAGACTCCCTTCCCGGGACGGGTCTCCGTCCTTAGCTCTTTTGTCTCACTTTTTATCCTTTATATTTTGTCCTACCTCCTTTCGAAGACAATGGTCTGCTTTTCTGGGCGCCTGATGACCTCAGCTAGCGATCAGAAGTTGTTTTGTGAGGTTTGCTCTGCATTCAGTTATTCTTTTGATGAATTTGTAGGAGAGAAAGTGGTCTCCCCGTCCTACTCCTCCGCCATCTTGGCTCCTCCCTCACTCGTTGCTTTTTAAAATACAAATTTCTGAGAACCACCAATGCTCTCTTAAATAAAAGTATTTAAGGATTCCTTCCAAGATTATTTGTTGAAAACTTGTCTC